>NW_010394279.1:0-2716 GCF_000710305.1 Buceros rhinoceros silvestris
GGGCCGCGCCGTTCTGCAGCCGCCCCGGGCTCGGAGGCCCGGCGTGACGGGAGTCCTGCTCTCTCCTGCAGCCCCCCAGGGAGTTCAAGGTGTGGAAGAGCAACGCCGTGCCGCCGCCGGAGACCTACAGCCCGCCCGAGAAGAAGCCTCCGCCGCCCCCCGCCCTTGACATGGCCATAAAGTGGTCCAACATCTACGAGGACAACGGCGACGACGCGCCCCGGCAGGCCGGCAAAGCCCGTTTTCTGCCGGACGAGGAGCAGGAACTCTTAGAGTCGGGTGAGTCCTGGCGTAAGGCAGCTGTGCTTTGCACGGGCGTGTGCGCCTCGGATTCCTGAGCTAGGGAAGCGAATTGGGTGGGTGGTCTGTGACCGGAGCCCTCCCTGCCCAGAACCCAGAGGAGTTCTGCTGGCCTCTGCCGCATCCACTGCTGTTCACGGGCAGAGCAGCCCCTGGCTCCAGTGGTGGTTAGGCTTCAGCGCATGGGTTCTGGTTTTCCTGGAGTAATTGAGAGTCTCCAGCAATCGCTCTGCTCCCCTTCCATTGTCATTAGCAGAAGCAGGGAATAATTAAAGAATCTGCAGAACTGTAGTTATATGAAACCACAGGACAGGCTCAGTGATGGTTCTGTTAAAGCAGAAAGTGATATGAGAGCTTCGTGTGAGTGCTGCTGTCTTGACCCTAGGCGTAGAAGAAGCAGGTTAGATTATTTTTATAAAATGTTTGCAAAACTTGGGGGCCAAGAGGGGAATTTAATAAAATGTCCATGTGACAGATTGCTGAAAAAAAATACTTACTCTCCTTTTGACTTTTAATCATGGTACAAGCTGTTGTGGTGATTTGAAAATAATATTTTACAGGAGGGAGGAATTTTGTTTTATTATTAAGTTGCTGGAGAAAAAGAATAGCCAGCAGCAACCAAGAGAACAAAACCAGAAAGAATTCTGTGCTTTTAGAACACGTGATAATGTTTTGGGTCACCAGTAAGGTCACCAGTAAGGTCATCAGCAAACCTTTTCGAAAGGAAGGGGTTTTATGCTGTCTTGCTTCTTTTTTTTTTTTTTGTTCTGGGTGTTCCTTCCCCAGTGGCAGTTTTTCTGCCTCCGTCTTGCTCCATTTGTTTTGTACACTTTTTTCTTTTTCTCTTCGTATTTCTTTTAGTCAGTATTCATCCAAAGACTGAGAAGATAAACCATTAATTGACCTTGACATTGCTTCCTGCTTCTAAAATGTAATTTTCTAGGTCTTTGTCTTACCTATTGGAATAAAACATTTGTTAGAACAGGTACTATACAGAAGCATACCAAGGCCTCTTCTTAGCTCTCCTCAGCAGTCTGTGGTAGAAGTAACAAGTCATATTCCTACTCCATCCACATATTGTCCGCATTCGGAAAGGACAAACTGAGGATGTTGTCACTTAATACTGCTGTCATTCTTCCACGCATCTCAGATGCGGTTAAGTCAGTTGTTTGGAGATGAAAATGGTGTTTAAGGCAGAGACACTGGCTTTGCTGACTTTGATTAACTCTATTTTTCGTTTAAAGATGGTGAAAAAGATGATGAACCAGCTTCTGCTAAGAAACGTAAACTAGACTCTGGGGAGCAGACAAAGAAGAAGAAGTTATAAGCGTGGCATTCTGGATTTAGCCATAATGAGAATGTCAGTGAACTTGGATTCCTTCGCTGGAATGGGAAACAAATACATGTTTACTGAATTTCTGCCTCCTATGGGGTAGGGAATTTTTCGTTCTGTAGTATGCCTGCCTTTTGGAAAGCACAAAATGAAATGGACAGTGTTTGTTGTGATGAAAACTGATGTACTGAACAAAATTTAAACCGTTTATTTAAAATAGGGATTTTAGAGGAGGGATCCGTTGCGATGGATACTTGTGCTTATGCAGGTTACGGGTCTTCATGGTATTTTGTTTATCAAGAAACCTGGCAACGCCAGCCTTTCTGGACTTGAGTTTTCCATTGCGTCAAAACCTTTTATAAAGGAGTATATACTAAAGAATCTTTAATACTGTCCTGTGATATGTTTGCATCATGTCGTTTTGAAATGTATGTAAAGGCTGCAAATAGGTCACTGGAATAAAACTACATTTGAAAACATCTGCGGCGTAAATATTGCACTGCATGCCTGGTGAATAGGAGGGATGAATTCCGTACGTGAGCATTTCAGTGATGTATTTCCTATGACACAACAGATTCCTCAGGATTTTGTTTGTAATAACTATACAACTGCAAACTGAAAAAACACGGACCTAGCAAGAGTTTAATATTTGATAATTAGTTTTGATGGAAAGGCAGCTAATTTACAATGAGTGTGTTGTGTGACCTCCAGATGCTGGCCCAATAGCATCTCCAAAAAAGGCAGGATGATGTGGAAGAGAAGAATTCAGGTCAGTATAGAAGTACAGCTGTTGAGGAGGTTGGCTTTGACGGCAGGCAGGCTTCCTCTCAGAAATGCTAATGGGGAGGCTGTTGGAAGGCATCCCTCTGTCTGTCTGCTATTCCTACGCGACAGCTTGGTGGTACTGACACTACTGAAGAACTGATTCATTTACAAATGGTTTGTGATAAACCTGAGGCTGCCAGTCTGAAAGTACATCCAGAGCAATTTATCATGAACCTGGAATCAGCACAGGAGGATGATTTTTTTATCAGCTCAGAGGAACAGAAGCTGTGTGGCAGTGGCTGGGGGGCGTTTCCCCGT
>NW_010394279.1:2825-15506 GCF_000710305.1 Buceros rhinoceros silvestris
TGGTGACAGGAAGCTCATTTGGCAGCTTGCTAATCTTGAAAAATTATGGCAGAATTCAGATGAAAAACATGATGCTTTTAGTCACCAGCAGGATACAATTTGGGGTTTTTTTTGGGGCTGAAAGGCTCTTATGCCTGTTTGTCTCTTAGCTTGCTGAATGACTACTGGTCACAGACGTTTGTGCTTTTGGTTTGGGTGTCGGTTTGATGTGAGAAAACACCAGGCTGTCTTCAAAGCTTGGAAGCTGATTAAAGCTGAAGTGTGCATTCTCCAAGGACAGGTGGCCGTATCAGTTGAAAGGAACCCCTGGCAATGGCTACAGCTGGGCAGCATTTCCATTTTGAGAGGAAGTGCTTAAGGACATCAATGGAAAAATCTGAAAGGTTTTTTTCCAATAGCTGGAAAAACGCCAGCACCATCAGGCCTGGGCACAAGGACGGTTGTACTGGTGCCCTACGGAGGGGAGCTTGTTGACAGGCTGGTTGCTCCAGCAGCAAGAGTGGAAATGGCTGCCCAGGCGTGCTCAGGAGCAGACTCAACTCCTCTCTCTATAATCCACAGGAGAGCAAATTTACAAAGGAAAAAACTTCTCAAAAAGGAGACTAGCTTGAGATGTGTTTAGAAAACCCTTGAGGAAATGGAGGCACCTTCCTAAGAAATCCGATTCCATTACTGCCAAAGGCGTTTTCTGGATGCATTGACTTAAGGGGAAGTATAAAGAATGATGCAACAGGAGATGGAAGTTAGCTAGGCAGTCTGTAACCGTCTCCAAATGTCAAGACAAACAAAAGCAGATTTTCTGTAGAGTAAAATGCTGGCAAAATACAGAAAATTGTTGAAAGACATTCCCTCCTGTGTAATGGGACACGGGAATCTCAGGAAATGGTTCTGTTCGTGAGACAAATGTGTTGGTAGCAGTGGACTGTTTTCTAAAAGCTTGTAAGTCATTTAATTAGGAACTGAGAAATAGTGGGAATAACAGAGGGCAGAGATTCCAGTGAGCTAGTTCTTGATGCGTAGAGTGTTGCGAACCAAAGGGAGCAAGCAATGTCATCTTCACAGGAGTCCACAGAATTTGTGTGGCTGATAGAAATGTGCAAAGATCAGTTGAAGCTGGAGGGCAGAGTTGCACCAGAGATTGGAATGGGTTTGTGCTGCTGGTTCCTTTGAACTATTTTCTTCAGGGCACTTCTGAAAAAAAGCAGGAATTTTCAGGGAAGCCAGGAGGTGTGGGGCTAGATTGACAGAAGAATGCAATGAATTCAATGAATAGAGATAAGCATTTTTGGTCCTTATCAAATAATTTTATCAGTGCTGTTCATTTAGAAGATGAAGTGCTCTTCATCTTTAGAATGCTTTGGTCTTGGTAGCTTCAAAAGATAAATCACTGCTTTGCTGTAGCTGTGAGCAACAACACAAGGACTCTGTTTTGCTGTCTTCTAACAAGGTGAACATATGCTTTGGAGCAAACATCGATTTCCCATCCCTTTGCCTAACTTCTTTGTTAACCATCTGTTGCTTGCTTTAGATGGACTGATATGAAAACACATACAGGATTAATACGAGTAACCTCAGGAAAATGTAATGGGGAGTTAAACCTAAACCACAGGAGAGGGTGAATATACTCTTCTCAAACCAACCCAACCAACCAAACACCCCCCTCCCACCACTCCCCACCAGCAGGCTCCCAGCAAAAGTAATTGGGAAGCCTTTCTGTTGGGAAGCAGAACATAGTCCAGTTCGTTAAGTTTGTTACGGAAACTTCTCTGACACAAGGTGGTAAGGGATGCCTAGAGGAACCAGGCCAGATAATGTGAAAGACTAATTTCACTTTCAGACTTAATAAAGGCCTAAAGAAGGGTTCTACAAAAAATGTTTCTGTTAGGCTTCTGGTCTAGGAAAAGTGCCACTTTCTGTTGTAATTAGAAGATAATTAAGAGAAATGCACAAATCCGTTCCTTAGGACTGAGAAAATGGTATTTCGTGAGATTAAGAACTTACATATTGTCTGAACTGTTTCAAAGATTTGTATTATTTAATGTAGTTGTACAGTTGGCAGTGGCAAAGGCTTGTTTGAAAACTACTCTGTTAATAGCTGAGATTACTGATTTTTACATGAGATCTGAGGTTTTGCTTACCATTAGTGACTTGTTCTCACAGGACCCCTTGTGCATACCTCTTGGATAGTTGTAAATAAGCTGTGTATCTCTGACAGTTTAAATGATCTTTGTCGCCGTGATATTTGACGTAGTAATGAAATACTGCCTACATCTTACAAACTTAAACTTTTCAGTATCTGTGTAAAGCAACACATAGATTTATATCAGACAACACAGAATTATATGGTATAGAATTACTACCTTATTATAACGTTAATAGATTCATTGTATTATTTCCCCACAGAAGCAGCATTGACACCTCAAGCTGTCAGTATAAAAATAAGTCGAATCCATGTCACTAAGTGATTCCAATGCTGATGCAACAGGGAGACTTACCTGATACAGACTGTATATATCTAAATTTGGGGATCTTCAATTCTCGAGAGCCAGTGGCAAATAAATCCCTGGGAAATGTTGCCGGGGCTGAATATGCCCCGTGATAGGTGGAAACTTCACTTGATGACTGCTTTGTCTACAGCGCTACAGTAATGCTGGGGGCTACACAGTTGTCTTCATTTATTGAAGTTGTATTCATTTACTTATTTATTCTTCAGTGTTCAGTAAGTAATGCAAAGGAGCTTTAATGAAGCAGTCATTTTATGATAGGAATAGTTTGCAGACTCTGGTTTTTACTTTTCCTTCTCATTCTGCAGAAGTCCCATAGATTTTAATAACATTCTGCAGAAATTAACCTGAAAAACTAGCACATACATAACAACACTAATTCCTGGGAAATTCTACAGGATTTTCCACCAGAGCTGTGTCTATATCCCAGATTGTGTATACCCACTTGAGCATTAAGAACAAAAAATAAAATTGGTTGGGAAATTAGCTCTCCTGGTGCTTGGGAAATAATCCCTTTCAAAATGTTAGTTCCATCCTGCACATTTGTTTGTTTTTCTCAATTATAGTGCATATGTCTTTTGTTTATTAAATAAGTAGCTCTTCTGTTTTTATACGAATAAGGAGGTTTACAGACTCTCCTGGTTAATGCTGTAGGGTTGTTGGGAAGCTATTTATGATATAACCAATTCTATTTCTGATCTCATGCTAAAGGATGCTCTTTAATCTATGGCTACCTCTACATTAGTAAGTCATTTGGCACAACAGGAGAGTGCCTGTAATGTGAACTAGTCTGTGCTGTGGGCTAGCTCTGCTTTGCTCCCGTAGGCTCAACACCCAGCAGCAGTCCCAGTACATTAAAAGCACTCCTGGAGTGCATCTTCTGGTGTGAGTTTCATCTGAAAGGAATCCAGCTGGTGCACTCTGAAAACCAAGACAGTCTGCCAGGCTGATAGAGTCTCTTCAAAAGCTGCCTCCTGATCCAAACCAAAATACTTCTGCAGTCACACCCTGCCTGCGCGAGGAGCGCTGCACACACAGAACCCGAGTGTCTCCGGGACGCGCCTTCGTGCCCAAAATATGCCTTGATGGAAAAACACAACCGTATTCAAGGTTTGTGCTCCCGGTAGCTTGCCAGTATCATACTCTAAACTTAGCTTTTTCCTCACCTAAGATTTTTTTTTTTAATAGTAATTGATTCCTGTTTCTTATGGGAAATAGAAGGGGTGGTGGAGAATGAGAGCAAGAGTAAATTGCGGCACTGACCATTGCTTACCTGTTCCCAGGCCATTAACATTTCTCCTTAGAGATGCTGCATTCATTCCTGCAAGAATCTATATGAGCGTACTAAGCTCAGCTGTGTGTGAATCCTGCTATAGGCTAATCACACACGTGAATTTACACTGCTAGGGGCACAGCCCTGAGCCTCCGGTTCTCAGTAGGCGCCGAAGCCTTGTTGTGCACTTAGCACAAAAGGGAAAGTGATTTGAGTTTTTTTGTTCCTAGAAAGGATGGATCCCTTTCCCTTCCCTATGCTGCCTCCTCAAGAAAACTCAACTAACTTAACTAATCTAGTATCTACTAGTATTGTAGCAACCTTACAAAAGCATTTTTTCATTTCAGTATAGTTGTTTTAAAAGATTAATTTCTCCCTGAGGACACTGGGCAAGGTGGAAGGAGAGATTGATCATTTTCAGGTGCTCTTTGCTGACAGGCAAAGAAAAAGTTCTGCTTCAGGTTAACACTGGTGAATGTATCTTAAAAATACATAATTTGTATGCAAATCTGACAGCGAAAGTGTAAGCCAGTACAGCAGGCATCTTAGAAATGCCTGAGATGCGTAGATTTGCACTGTCACAGCTGCACCCCTGCTGACTGGGCGAAAAGCCTTTGGATCTTCCCCCTATATCTCTGTATCTCCTATGGACAAGCAGAGGAGGTAGACAACCGACTCAGCAGTGCTTTTTGAAACAAACATAGAAAAATACATCCATGCACCTTTTCTTTGATGATTTGGGTACCTTTCCTAATGGGGTTACTACATATTGCACACTAAGTGCTGGCAAGACTCAGCACAGTGAATGCCAAGTGGTTTGACTTTGAGCTTCTGGGGAGCGCCCTGAATTGGAGAAGCAGGGGGAGCTGATGTCTTACATGTTATCTGAGAAGAGAGCCAGTCAGAGAGAGCAGTGGTGCATTCACATCCTGCTGGCCGCGTGCTCTGACTCCTTTCCCCGCAGAGCATGAGCAGGACTCCAGTATTGGCACCTGCAGTCTCCACCGCTCTCACCTCTGCACCAGAAATCGATGCTTGCTTTGATGTTGGCTCTTCTTGCCCGGCAGTAGTCTCTAATGACTACTGCGTGAGGACTTCTTAACAGTGAAAGCTGAGCATCAGCCAGTTCTGTAGGAGACCCTGACACCTGGGAAGAGCAGATTCTTCTTCCACTGGTGCTGATCAGTAAGGCAACAGCAGCTGAGCATGAGAAGTCATGGGGCCCACGCCTGCCAGCGGCAAAGGAAATGCCACCTTGGGAAGCAGTCCTTCCTCACCTCCGTCCATAACAGCTGCTGTCCTTCTCAGTTGATGTGTGGAACCAGAAACACCACTGGAGACTGGGATGCTTTTGTGAGTCACAAGCCGGTTTTCACTGGGTGGTCAGAGGAGGCTGGGACAGTCAGTGGGACCAACTGTGTATCTGGCCTGCTTGTGCACGTTGAATCCTGGAGACACGGGTTTCTGGCAAAATGATCAGTAAACCTGTCTCTGTTCAGAGGCTGCTGACTGTTAAAACTGTTTTAATTAACTGTCTGTCAAAAAGACTGATAAACACATTTTAGCTCTCTAGGGAGGGTTCTGCTCTGCTCCCGTGCATGGCAAAGCTCAGGGCCCTGGGAGCGTTGCTGACAAAGCCTTACCATAGGCCAAAGTGTGTGAGGACTGCAGTGGATGTTAGGTCTAGAGATAGCAAAAGTCCCACTTCAGCTAATTAATCTTCTGTGGAGCAGTGTCATGGCACTTGTCCCAAAACACTGCAACAAGCTCAGCTGTCACAAGGTGAAGGTAAGGAAGCGATAAGGGGAAGAGGGGAGGTAAAATAGAGGCATCATTTTCTGGGGTTGTTCAGGTAAAGCAGATAAATACCTAAGGGTCTTCATGAAGTCCATTTACTGTTTAGAAGGGAAAAAAATGCTGGCTTAGAGCACTAATTAATTTCTTGTCTTTCAGACGCAGGCAAAGTAGAGGGGGAAGATGACTCTAATTCAAAGTTTTGAGTGTTTTCTATGAGAGCAGGATGTTGGTAGGAGAAGGGGGCAAGACTGGAGAAGAAAAAGGAACATTACAGGTTTTGTCCATAAAGAAGGAAAACACGCTGTGCAAAAGAGGGTGTTGAATCCTAAGACAAGGTGTTAATGATTGCTAGGTGTTAAAGCTCTGAGACCTGGTATGGTAGTTAACAAAGCATCAGCTTTTTGGCATCAGTGGTGTTGCTGAAATGAACTGTCAGGTTTGGGGTTGTTTTCAGAGCAATGCAGAAGGCATCTGGTCTTTTCTTAGGGTTCTTTTTTCCCCTAAATACTTAGTAGTGGGCATGTATCAAGAGCTGAAGAAACACAGTCTCGGTGCGTGTGTCTCCAAGGTTTTCCTTTCACAGCCGGCAGGCTTTGCCCTGACAACAGTTGCCCAGAGAGGGTCCTGGCTGTCGTGTGAGTGCACAACACATCAGCTCAGAAAGGCTCAAATTTGTAATGGGGTCTTAGTGCATAATTTAACCCGTGATACCTGATAAATCATATACGTGATGATGGTGTGCTATTTGAAGATACATCTTCCAAACAGATGCAGCTTTACAATTCGATCCCATTTTTCTTTGTTGCTGGTTGTAGAGACAGAAGCCACTACATGGTTAAAATCTGTTTTGTTTTACTTGGTTGGTTGAGTTTTATTTTGAGAAGGAGAGGGATAATTTTAGTTCTTCAGAACTAAAAATTAGATCAAAATCCTGGCAACTGTTCAAGATAAATGAGCAACCTTGCAATAAAGGGGTTTCTGTCACCTTGGAAACACAGTTTGAAAAAGCCAGTTGGAGTAATTTTAGTTTCAGATTTCCCTCTGCCCTTGTACCTCCCATGCAAATTCTGTTTTTACAGTCAGTATATCCTGTTTAGCTGTGTTTCTTTTGTCAGACAAAAGTGGAAGAACACTGAAAATGACCTTGCGCACAAAGCGTCAGAGCAGAAACTGGTGTTTGGAAACACTCAAAGTTAAACCCATCCAAAAATAGATTTAAAAAAATGAGTCTTTTTAGATCTTACAGCTCAGTGTAAAAACGTCACAAGTTTAACTTTAAATACTTGTTTTTTTACACACTGTTGAGTCTTTTTATTCTGAAGAAGAATATGGCATTTAGGAAACAAATTTTAGCAATGAGAAGGAAGGTTGAGTGGGTTAAACAAGGAAAAATTTACTTTGAAAAATGGATGTAATCTAGCAAAGTTAAATGCTTTTTCCCCATGATTGTGATGTATGTCTGAAATTTGTTGTATTAAAATGCTGAGGGTCTTTGTTGTGGACATTACACAGATTATGCTGTGGCATGGCTGGCAACTCAAGTAATTAAAGAAGAGATTAGGATAAAGTAGTGCTTCCATCCACTAAAGAATGTAAATATTTTGAATATTTTCAATAGCTCACACTTCTCAATAACAGATCTCACCTGAAGAGTGCCCTTATTGTGAGAGCCCACTAGAGAAAGTACAGAAGCCTTTGTGGCCCTTCCCACCTACTTGAAATCAGCTGAAATACATGGACATTCCACTCCCACTCAGAAAATATTTTTAAAGTGAAAAGTAAATTGATTTTCAATTATTTGAAAGATTAAATTGCATTCAAGTATATTTTATTGTCCAGGCAGTATTTCCTGGAAACTCAAAGGAGCCCGTGGAGGACTGGCTGCCGGTCCCTTACCAGCGTCTGGGGTCACCTCTGCCTGTTGGACTGCTACCAGCTGTGTGGTATGTTAGGCTGGGTATGGAGAGATGCCACCTAGGACCATGTGCCATAATCTGAGCAGCCACAGAGACATTACACTAATACATCGCATGAGACATGACTAGATAGAACAGCTGACAAACATTTGGGTTAAATATGTGGAAATGCTTCCTAACCACATGACTGGTTAGACCGTTGGGATAATGGTAGGACCATATCACTTGAGGTATTTTAAATGAGATTGTTCTGAATATAAATGAATGAGGAGATGCGTTATTAAAGGAGCACAAATGAAATTATAAATTTTTTTTTTCACCTCCATTTTCTCAGATTTTTTTTATGTCTCTCAGGAGTGATTGAACGTTATGATGGACATTAGTAATTAAAAGAAACTTAATATTATTATTCACCTTCCGATCAGCTGCTGCACTTTTGTCATTCCTTGTTATCACAAGAGTGGGTGAGCGCTGGGAGCAAGCTGTCAGCGCATGGTAGGCAGCAACCCTGGAAAGTTTGCAAATGAGGGACATTGCCTGCTGGAGCCAGCAGGATCAAGTACTAGTCTTCTCCTTGCTGCACTGTTCTTTACAAGTCCAGAAAGCTCATCAGGTCAAAACATGTGCTCCATAGTGGCTGGAAAGCTCTTCTCCGGTAAAACACATTTTTCTTCTGTTCTACTTGATCGGTGCACTCCAGGAGACGAAAAACCTCCAGGGTTCACCGGTGTAGCTGTGCAAGAATGCTTTTTTAGTTTTCAGCCACTGTACTGAAGCAGCGTTGTTCAGATTCTGCAAACAAGCGAAGTATGAGCACGCTAATGCATGCACAGGATTCGTTATCATAGCTTCTTACTATTAACTTCTCTGATCACTCCTTTCAATGCACACACAATGGAGAGAAAGAAGAGAGTATTTCCCGTATGAAATTACACAGTGGCCTGCGGTGATATGCTGAGTTTCTCTGCCTTCCCCCCATCCCCCCCCTTTTTTTTTTTTTTTTTTTTTTTTTTTTTTTTTTTTTTTTTTTTTTTTGCTTTCCAACACAGAGGATGACTATCATGAAAGAATCGTATGTGCACACATGAGTGTGCATGCATTTGAGTAATAAAAGTATTTATCTTACATAAAAGAGAAAAATAGACGCAATCATTTCAACGTGTGAGAGTCATTGGCAGATTTTGCCTACAGAAACAACTTCTGTTGCTTAAAATTTAAGATTATAAGAACGTATCTTTAAAGCACCCATGTGATTATCTTGAGCACTTCAAGCACAGCACACTATATACAGTTCTTAAAAAGGATCAGTCTTCCAATTTAAGGACTTTCCACTTCTCTTTTTAAATACTGCCTTTCATTTTACAACTTTTAGAAGTCCTCTATACTTTACTCTGACTTGAACCTCAGAGTTTTGAGGCTGATGATTAAAAAAAATAAATTGCTATTTCTAACAATAGAAGTCTAAGAAAGGAACTTTAGGAAAGTGGATTCCCATAAGAACATGTTCAGTAAACGTGTTCCTCCATTCTGGTGTTTTGTTGACTGTTAGTAGGCAATCAGAAGCCATTCAAGATACTCTTCTTACAGTGTTTAAGTTTTGCAGGATTTTTAATACACAAATTTTGCATATGCAGCAGGTTTTACAGCCTTGTGCATAGTGGGATTTATGGTGGATGTACCTTGCAAAATCTCCTGGACTCTGTTGTATGGACTTGGCTCTGCTAAGGGTCTGTCAGTCGGTGCAGCACTCCTGTATAATATTAGCAGGGACTGCTGCGGGAGACAGCCGAAAAACCTCATGGCTCCAGCTAGTTAGGGGATGAGAATCTCAAATGTTACATTTAATCTAAGTTTGGATTAATAGCCCAGTACTGTGAGAGACTGAATGATGGCGGAGACTTTGTGAAGCCATGAGGCCGAGGGGAAAGATGGACCGCCGGTGGGCAGGGGTGAGAGCTCTTCTCTGCCCTCCTGGGGCAGAAATAGCAGGACCACAAGGTGGTCCTGACCTAAAGAGATAGGACAGAATAGTCAGAGAAATGCTTATTTAGTGATTTCAGTTCCTTCATAGAGGATCTCCTAATGTTTTAAGCATAAACCTGAACCTGTTTTTCTTTTCTTGATCTTAATGCACTCTGTTGATGTTTACTTTCATTCAACCAAGGTGGAGCGTCACCAATCTGCTGGTTTTGTCTCCATGTTAGGAGAAGGTAATGGTGATGATGATCATGATAACAACTATTTTTACTGTCGGGGTAATGCTTTGGCTTCTTCATATCCAAATAGCTTGGTATTTTTAGCATATCTTCAGTGAGTCTGGCATCCTACCATAGCACTGGCATGCTGTAAGATTGCAGTCAGAGGTGGTAATGACAGCCCTGAAGGTCAACGACATATTCTGAAAAGCTCGTAGGGGTGTTAGCCTGCATTCTCTGAAAAACAAATACCAACCTAAAAAAACAAGTTACTAAAGAGCATGAATTACTGCCTTATTTCTATTTAAACAAAGCACAGAAGGCAGAGCCGTGAACAGTCCTGCTGCTTAACTTAGCTGATAGCTATGAACAGAAGTGTTTCCATCACACTGCTCATTTCAATCTAAGTTAACCTTATATGGTTCTTAAAACCCTCTTCTGTTTAACTGTAATTATATCTTAACAGGACAAGTAGACCATGCCACCAGGAGCAGTGGGCTCGGCACTTCATGGACAGCTAGGGTAGCAACCATCCTGATCCTACAAGTCACACTGTCCAGAGCCAAGAAGGCCCATGCCGCTGGAGTCAGTGGTGGCCACTGATGGTGGCAGTGGCTTCTCAGAGGTCCGTTACCTCTTTGTGAGAAGGCACCAAGTTTGTTTGGCCATAGCCAAGAACCAGCAATGCAAATGTGGTGCACTGGGTATAAGATCTCGACAGTGGTGCCTCTTAAAGCAGTTTTGGATTAAAGAGGTTACTGGCAAGGATGCACTCTAGAAGGGAATTTGGGGTGTGATCTTACACTGCTCTCAGAGGAGCGTAAGACTCTCAGAGTCGCTAAAATCTGCTTTTGAAAGGTGCAACCCTGAACTGCAAAAAGTTCCAGAGCCCAGGGAGCAGATGGTTTGGTAATCAACACCTTCAGCTTTGTCCAGCCTGTTGTCTAGAAACCTCCTCAGGTTTAGAATATAAATGGTTTATTCTCCCATTGGTTTGTCCTCCTAAGAAGATAAGCAGCTGGATTCTGGACCCACCGGGCCTCTTAGGTGCCTTGGCTGGCCAGTTCAAAATAGGGTCTGGGGGTAACAAAGGTATGGGTGACTGCAGTGGTGTCTGCATCTGAGAGAGATCAGTCATTTGGCAGGCTGGAGATAATGCACGTGGCTATTAGCTGCCCGATAGAGTTTCATGGGACTCTTATTTCAGGCCATTTCAATGTCAGAAAGGCAGACACTTTCAATAAAAAGATTTTATTGGGGCATTCAAATGCTTCCAGTTCCCAGCTGTCATCAACTTCACTTTAGTCATATAGTTTTCACTTTATCTCCCTGACTGCAGCAGGTCTTGAGAGAAGAGAGATAACAATTTGCTAAGCTTTAATGAAAAGGGGGCTCACTCATGTTTCCAGACACTTGTAGTTCTACTTATAGGAATGAATCCCACTGAAGTAAAATAAAGTGTATCTTTACAGAGCTACATCCTAAATTAATAAGTAACTTTCATTTTGGGTACAGGAGCAGGTCTTTGATGCTGTGCGGGGCAGGATTTTTCCAAAATCAGACCACTGCAGTTCAAAACCAGTCCCTGAGTTTGTACAGAAATGAAAGCCTGTGTACTTAGGAAAGCACAGCTGCTTCTCCGTATCTGCTGAGGCAGAGCTGACCTCTGAAACTGTCAGCAAGGCTGTAAAGGGTGTCTTTTGTTAGGAGCAATTTATCTGCGTAATGTCATCATTCAGCTGTATCAGTGCCCAAACATGAGCAGCTATGCATCAGATTCTTCATCGGAGACATCCTTCTCATCAATGCATTTTTTTCCCGACTTAAGGTTGTCTTTTTTGCTTATGTTGTCATTTACAATTCTCACGTCATCAGCTCAGAAAAGATTAATTGACAAAATCTCAAAAACTTTTAAAAACATTTCTCTTTGTACCTCAGAAGAATACTGCTTTCTATTCGTTTAAAGTCACACTGTTTTACCACTCTTAAATGTTTGCCAGTCTCCTAATGAGAATCCTCTTCCAGTCCATGCAGGATCTAGTTCCATCCTCCTGAAGTAGCTTTTACTTTTTGTAGAGGCAGAGTAAGAAGACTCATGTTCAGCACCATGTGCCTTGCATCTCCTGAACAAAAGAGGCTGAGCTGAAAACAAAAGCTCGGCTTTGACTCTTATTCCACTGGCTCAAGTTAGTTCGAGCCATATCCTTAATATTATTTTATCTGGGTTTTATTTTGCTTTCTTTTTTTTTTTTATGTCATCAGTGCCAACTCTGTTGGGCAAATATAGGACACATAGGGACTTAAAAAAATGATCCAGCTGCCAACAAGAAAAAGTGCTTTGTAACCACAGTTTGGAACGGAATCAATTTTCTAAGATACGATCAAACTGTGTTTATAGACTCAACTATTGGCAGCTTTTCACTGAGCCATTTCCTGTGTGCTTATTGCATAGAGGAATAATCTAAATGCTTAGACTAACATTTAAAACCATACAGAACATGAAATAAATACTGTGTGAAGCAGCACAGAAAACACAAAGATGAATGTTCTTGTGTTTGTTTCTACAGCTAATACTCATGGGAGAAGGCAGTACTGCACACCAAACATCACTACTCCAGTTCTTCGTGGGATTTGGTCCTTATTCTGGCTAGTACCTACTTTCTACTAATATTATTTTCATTGCTCAAAGGAAATATACAAGTAACAAAAATTTCCAAAAATGCCACCTAAAAGTTAAATATGGCTATTTTAAGTGCATGCAGTAAGTTGTTATTCATTAGGAGCTCAGACAATCTAAGGCACGGGTAGACAGAAGGAATCTGATTTCCCATTAGAACAGGAGGGAAATCTGCAGGTGTGAATACGACAGTCATGGCAGGCGTAGACTGACTTTGATCAATTTGAAATAGTTGCAACAACTTTTCTTTTTTTTGCAGAAAAAGCCCAGAGTTCTTCTGCCAGCTGGTTTTGGTTTGGGGTTTTTTTTTTGGGGGGGG
>NW_010394279.1:15585-17864 GCF_000710305.1 Buceros rhinoceros silvestris
TTGTGTTTGGTTTTTTTTTTGGGGGGGGGGGGGAGGCAGATACCCTCTTCCAGACTTCACATGCCTGCCCTTTGCCTGAGATCTACGCTTGCCAGTGGCACAGGTAACCTCCTGATACTATCGGTAAGGACAGTACAGTCCAGCTATGCTGCCCATGTAGAACTTTACCAGGGATTTTGTTGCTGGTGTTTTTCTTGGCTGGACTTCATTCCTTCTATCCAAGCCATGTCTTACTAGGGAGGATGGTGGCTCTGATATGAGGAAAGGTTTGGAGTTGAGAGAGTAATTTAGGTTGGATGAGACCTCTGGAGGTCATCTGGTCAGCCTCAACGCAGAGCAGGAACCACGTAGGTCAGCTTAGCCAGGGCCAGCCAGGTTTTCAGTTCCCACAGCTTTTCTGGGCAACCTGTTTCAGCATCTGACTATGAGATGAACAACAACAACAACAAAAAATCACCACCACCGACAAAAAAACCATCAAATATATTTTTACCTTTCTTCTTTCACTGTATCCTTACACAGTTCTGGACCACAGTTCTGGCAGGCATAGTAAAAGACTTGGTCTTACATAGTGATCCCAGCTTGGAAATCAAAGGTTTTGTTGGGAATGAAAGTTTAACGACTCAGACGAGATCAGGTCAGAGGAGGTGGCACTGGGCTTTTCATTTACTTGGGCCCATAGGGAATGAAGAAAAGGCAGTTGTGAATTAATCTGCTGGTGACAGATGTGCAGTGAGTGCACTGTCAGAGAAGCATTGATAGTTTTGGTTTTATGCATTTCTTGCCCAAGACACTGTTCCTCAGCCTGCCCGTGGGCACAGCAACGCAGCTCTCAGAGCGCAGGACCTGACCCCTGCGGGGACAGAGGCCAGGCAGACCCCTGGGGCCTTGCAGCAAATCTCCTATGTGGCAGTGAGTTTTGGGACCATCCCATCTTGTCTGTGATTTTTCCCAACCAAGGGCATTCTGCAATGCTTTTACACCTTGCTCTGCAACTCATGGACAGATACTTCCCAACATGTCTATTTAAGGGAGTGCAAAAGACAGGATGGCAAAATGGCATTTCAAGTGGTTGCAGTGATAACTACCCTGAGATTTATTTTAGATGAAGAGAAACTTCTGTACGCTTCATAACTACTCTGTAATGTTTGGGGGTTTTTAACTGTTGGAATGCAGGTATTACTGGGTTACTACTGTTGGGGTCTCACATATAAACATTCAAAATCTTGATATAATTTTGCTCTTCAGGAAGATTTAGTTTCAAATGATCAAATTATTAAATCCCTCTCAAATGTTGGTAGGAGAGGAAATCTGTGAATATGTGCAATGTTCATGAGCTGCAGTTTTCTCCAGAACCGGACGAGCACTTCCTTTAGCCCAGCGTTTGGGAGTTTGTTACGTACCCAGGCAGCGCTATGCTTGCCTGCTCCCAGCTGGGAGGCAACACCCAACCCACTGCTAATGGGTAGGAGATGGTGATGGCTCCTCTGCTCTCATGCACCACAAGGTAGGTGTATCATAGATTGTTTGTAAGACAGGTCATTTAAAAAGCAGCAAAATATATTCCTGAAGCTGTTTATAAAGAAATGAAATGCTAGAGATACAGACCCATGTAGATGTGAACAATGAAAGCTGTCTCAGTTCTTTATCGTGGCACAAAATCACTGACACACCACTTCCCAAGATGGGTTTCGAAGGGCTGTGCACTGGCTAATACAGCTAATGCGTGATGTAGCTGAGCAACGCATATACCAAAATGAAATTTTTGCCCACTTCAGCAGACTCAGTACATTATTTGCTCTGTCCCAATGCCATTTGCCTTCTACCTATGATGTGGCACGTTGGCTGGAATACTAAAGGCTACTAACACCAAGGCCAGCTTCACCCCTGCTTCACCGGCGTTACTTCACCGAGGAGCACGCAGAGCCTTTTCAGGAGAGCGCGCTGCTCTTCCCCACCAGCCAGGACTGCCGGGAAGCTGCCCGAAAACCTGCCAGGAAGCAAGACCTGCCACATACACACCCTGAGCCCAGAGGGGAAAAATAAGTTTGCAGCCACAGATTTGCTTCTTTGGGGAAAAAGAAAAGAAAAATAAAGGAAAGTCGAAGTACTTAAAATACGGTATTAATCCTTTGGTCTTTCGCATGAAATGCTGCGCCCTCGGCTGAGGGAGACGATGACACTCCGAGCCGTGGTGGTCAGCACGACTCAGGGTATCGATGGGGAGTCTGTGCCCGAGCAGGGCGGACCTCAGCACCGACCACCAACCTGCCACAGCC
>NW_010394280.1:0-1331 GCF_000710305.1 Buceros rhinoceros silvestris
ACCCCCACCCCGCCCCCCAGCCTTCCCCGAGTCCTGGTGTTACAATAATTAACAGTGCCCAGAAAAGTGAAGTAGTAACCAAACAGACTTTCCATCGCTGAAGAACTGCTTTGCTGCCTTGAGCTTTGGAATGAATCCATGCTTTTTATGTAATATTTTACTAAGGTGCTTTTTGTTGCTGGTGGGATTTTTTTTTCCTTTTCCTTTTCCCTTTCCCTTTTTTTTTTTTTTTTTCTTTTTCTTTTTTAAGCTTGCTTCCTTCCAGGCAGTTGCCATGGGTTTCCCTGTCTTGTCCTAAGCTTTTGAAAATATATATCCAGAAGACATTAAAGAAAGCAAAAGTAGATAAAAAAATGTAAAACACTTACCGATCATACTTCCAGGATTTAGAGATTTTTTTTTAATTTTTGATTTTAATAAGGTGACAAGGGGAAAAAAGCATGTTCTCAACTCCAGCGAAACGATCCATGTTAAGATTTTCCTTTGCACTGACTCCACTAAGCCCCGCTCTCCACTAGTCTATTATTTTCACCAAAATATATGAAAATTTATGCAAATGAAAATCAGCACTAACTGTTCTCCCCTTGTTATACTTTGGATTTTTTTCCAGACAAAACAATCACACTCTGCAAGGGAGGGGGTGGGAAGAGTTGGGGAACTAAGTTGGTTGATTTTTAAAAAAAAAAATAAAAGACATTACTCTAGCTCAAGCTGTATTTTTTGTTGTTGTTTTTGTTGTTGTCTCTGTTAGGAGGGTGTACTTTTTTTTATTATTTGGGCGGAATTTCTCCCCCCCCCCTTCCTTTTTTATTAAGAAAGTAGATCTGTTTGCAGAGGCGCTATCACGTTTCATCAGGCCACCTGAGACGGCTTTTGAAAGCGTGTACTGTGAAATTCATAGCAGTAATTTAGACAAAATCCTCACTGTATATTAATGAAAGACGGCCCCATGGCACCGTTCCTATCCTTCCCATTCAGTGTAAACAAAACCACGAGACTCACTCGGTTTTTGAGCCTGATCCAAGCAAAATCGGCTGGAAAGGAAAACATGGGGTTCTGGCACTGACTATTCAAACGTCTGCACCTGGAGATCTCAGATTTATTCAATGAAAACTGTGTTGGATCTTTTATATATAAAAAAGAAACCTTTGGAGGACGCATGGGAACAACATACACACATATATATACATACATACATATATGTATGTATAATCATTATGTTTGGGGTTTAGTTACCAGTGTTCTTCAGATCGGTACGCTTCATTTAAATGGTTATTCTAAACCTACCTACACGGTATTTTTTTCCGTGCCAGCCGAGGGCCGGACGGAGC
>NW_010394281.1:0-3348 GCF_000710305.1 Buceros rhinoceros silvestris
TAATTTATTTAAATTAAAAATATGAAACAGCTAAAATAAACAAAGGTGTAAGAATAGATTAACTTGTCTTATTATTCTTAGTCAATAAATCCCAATTTATTGGCTTCCTGTGCTCTTGCCCCCAGCCCTAAATTCTGAGACAGATTATCTTCTTGCCGTACGTTTGTTTAGTGCTTCAGATAATGGGCCCAGGGGTTAAGATCTGCTAGGAACGCCAGCAGCACAAAGAGTTAATATTTTAATTAAATAGGGAGAAGAGAGGCAAATTACATAATGCTTTCTTTCGGTATATTTTATTATCTTTTATAGGAGTATTTCTGTATGAATTACTGCACTGTCCGTCACAGAAGGGTACACAAAGCAGACAAGAAAGGCGCTTTCACTGAAGTGCTGGCTTGTCTAAGCCGGGACAATGTGTATCCCTAAGAAAGAGAGAGTGAAAACAGGATAAAAATAAACCCGTTGGATTAATATGGTAATCATAGCACATCCCTTGCTTATTTTTGGTCTGTATGTATTTCTACTAAGTGGAGATGAACAAGGCCATCCAGGATTAAATGAAATCCAGCAGAACATCCAACAAGTCCAACCAGGGATTAAATGAAACCCAGCAGGACATCCAACAATTGCTTTTGAACTACACTGTGTTCTCAAAACTTGCAGCTTCCTTATCGGAAAGTGTTAGGAATTATTCCAAATCGACTAATGTCCTAGCTACCATATTTTTCACTAAAATATTTTAGGTGACATTAAAACTAAAATGTTAGTTTGCTCTGTCAAATGGTCTTTGAAGCCAGACACTTTAACTTGTTATTTAAGCATTTCAAAGTACTCTCAATTCAATAAAATTTCATCAAAATGTCCTGTCTCATCAAATCCTATCTTTTTTAGGAGATCAACAGTTTCAACATCAATATTATTTTTGCGGTAACTTTGACATGAGGACAAAGTTCATCAGTGCTGCCTCTCATTCCATTGTTCCAGAATAACTGCTGTGCTGTCTGTAGTCCCTGACCGTGTTCTGCATGCTTCTGCATTGCAATTTAGCTAACGTATACATTTCCTGTACCTATATTCTGCTTCAGCCAGAGTTTCTTTGAATCTGTAACTCATTTTCGTTTGTCTGTACCCCCTGGCACCTTTGCTTGATGGATATTCTACAGCCAAAGAGAAGGCACAATCTCCCAGTAGTGTTTGTATCTCAAAAGACTTTCATCAGCAAGGCTTCTTCGGTCAATGTATCCAAGACCAGTGATGGTGGTCAGTGGGTGGTGAGCAACGGTCTTGTGCATCACTTGTGTCATATATTCTGTTTTGATGATGATGATGATGATTACTATTATTGTATTTTCCTTTCCTTTTCTGTCCTACTAAACTGTCTTTAAATCAACCCATGAATTTTCCTTTTTTATTTTCACAGTTCTCTCCCCCTGGTGCTTAATTGCTGTCTGGGGTAAAACCACGACAACATGAAAGATGACTACTGAGCCATCAGGGCAAGCAAGAGCAGGTCAGAAATTCTTCCAGATAATTATCCAGGCAAATATTGAAAAAATGTCAAAAATATGTGAAGAAATGGAGACCAGCTCGTAAATGATTTGCAAAACAGCAGGGGAGAGTAATTCTCAATAAACACCGATGTCATTTTTTCTGACATGAGCTCTACTCAGTGCTCAGGACCTTGTGAGGGGAGTCAGGAAGAAGGAAAAGGAATCTTGGTAAGCTTTTAATGAAATTTCTTTTGCTTACAGCATAGACCATATGAAGAAGAAAGCAAAAGACCTGCTGCTTGCCAGGATCCCTTTGCAGAGGGGCTCAAAAGAGGTAGTGTGGTTGAACTTCCCTCATGCTGAGCTTGCCATACAGTCAGAGGAGGAGCCTGCATGAGGTCATTGAAACCACGATGACGTGGTGCAAAAATGATGGTTTCAAAAGCCATATTTTTTTTCATTGACATATATTGTTGAAAGAATTCCTGACTGGTTCTTATGGCAATGGAGGCATAGCTCTGTAAAGCTGGAATGTCTGAATAGTTTTCTTCTGTTCTAGTTTTCTTTAGGACTAACAAGTGTGTAAGTAGCAGAGAAAACCAGTGACTGGCAGGCAAGGGTTACCTCTGTAGACAAATACGGTAACACTTCATCTCTTTTTGTGGCCATAATCAATACAGGGTCGATAAACTGGCTGTGCAAAAGCAGTTATTGTGCTTTTCCTCTATGTCTTTTTCTGTGGCAGCTCTGACAAAGCATTAAGAAAAACAAGCAATGAGGTCAAGGTTCTCCAGCAATCTGAAAACTTAAAACAGTCCTGGAAGAAGATGACACAAGAGATTTTTTTTTTTTTAATGGATAAAAACCTGATGTGAAATTTTACCACAGCATTCGTCTGATTTAATTCTGTTATCCTGTATCCTCCACAAAAGCACTTTGCCCACAGTGCCGTATGATGTTACTGGTGGTGCAGAACACGGGCGGATCACCTTCCGCAGCCGATGGCTTTCTCCCCAGCCCCAATGCGTTCTGTGGCAAAGCTGACAATAGGTAACACGCTGATGGGAGGATCTTGCAGGGGTACTGAGGGGCGAATAGTGAAAAGTTCCTGCAGGAGGCACCTTCCACTAATGAAATCCATAGAGTGGAAATCCTCTGTAGTGATGAGAAGAACCATCAAAGATACCTCCCCTTAAACGGAGCGAATTGTTTCATGGAATCGGATTCACAGACCTAAATAATGTTTGCTATCAGTGCTGAAGATGACCAAAAAACCTGCCTGTTCTTTTTAAGGTACTATTTTAAATTTTTATCTCTATCCATCTGCAGGAATTTATTGCTGTGCTCTTTTCGGACTTCTCTGTGGCTGTGTACAAGTTTGTCAGGAAAGATGACTGCACGTCATTCGGCTTCTGCAGTGTCTGCAGTGCCTGAGCCAGGCATGCTAATAAGCTCATGGTAATTATTTTATACTAATACCAGGCAATTTTACAGAGCAAGATGAAAATACTCCTGTCAGATATGAGCTGTCTTCCTAGCAGGGTTCTGCGGGGAAAAAAAAAAAGGCACACTTCTTTTTAAAGAATTGTGATACAGACAGCAGAACTATAGTACTGCTTGAAGGGAAAAATCTGTAGTAACTAGACTTTGATATGTGTGGCTGAAACTAGAATGGTTTCTTTTGAATAGATGTATTCCCAAGGTTGATGCAACATTCATTAAAAAAAATCCTTAGATTATATGAAACTATATTTAGTTTTGGAAAGGTAAATACAGAAAACTTGCACACACACAAAAAAAAACCAAAACAGGAAAATTACTTCAAATGAGTGTCCTGGGTTAGCCAAACCTTCCCTTG
>NW_010394282.1:0-4323 GCF_000710305.1 Buceros rhinoceros silvestris
TATATTTATATACATATATAGAAAATGTGCAATGTGAAAAGAAAACTTTTTAGAAGAGCCTAACTAACTATTTCTTCAGCTGCTACAAAGAAAAGCTCATCTATTAATTGGTTAGGTACAGAGTAATTAGAGCTCTGGGCAACATGATCTAGTTGATGATGTCCCTGCTCAGTGCAGGGGGGGTTGGACTAGATGACCTTTGAAGGTCCCTTCCAACCCAAAGCATTCTATGATGGTATGCGTACAGACAGATGTCTGTTGTCATGCCTTGCCTCTGGAGCCAAAAACCTCTGGTTTAGAAACTGTACAAATATATGAGCCCAAACCAAGAAGCAGAACTAATCAGCTCCCTGTGCAGTCTCAGTGTAGGTGAATCATACACGTACTTTGCCTTCTCCTTGCCTAACCATTAACATTTAAGATAAGAATTAAATCCCGTGATGGTAGTGAGATTCCCTTGACAATGGAAGCTGTCCTGTGTTAGCATGACCTCTTACAATCTCTACCCAAGTCTATCCGTGCCCAAGTCAGTTGCCAGTTTTGGCAGGATCTTACTCTTTTGTATTCGCAATATCCAGCAATTGGAGAAGCTTTAAAACTTGAACAAACTATGTTGGTCATTATATGAAACAGGAAACCAAAATTTCTACTAATGAACTTAACAGATTTGACTACGTTGATTATATCATGGTGATTTGTATAGTGTAGAAACTGTCTCAATCGGTTTAGAATTCTTGTTTGCCACCAAGGACTATTGCCAATTACCTGTATTTTGTATAACCAGTCCAGTGCATTAGCTCAAAGACCACGGTTTCTTTCCCTTTGTTATGGAACTGAAAAAGGTTTCTGGCATGCAGGATTTTTTGTGATCCCATTGAATAAATGAAAAAACAAACACTATCCTCATTGTTTCAAATTTCCCTTAATACAGATCCAGATGTAACAACAGCTGGGTTTGAATCCTGTCTTTCCTAATTGCTGTCGGAAGGAGAAGCAGTGAATGCCTTCTCTTAATATGTGGTAAATATCCATATTTTATTTCACGATCAGTTACAAACTTCCAAGATCTATGATATTCGTACAGAAATACATTTGAGAAAAATAGTGGCAGGTAATAGAAATGTAATACAACAAGAAAAATGTACACGACGACCAAGTTCAGTTACAACTGCTGAAATTTTCCACTATGTTCCTGTCGCTAAAGAATTTGCAAAGCTCTTGAGAAGACAAGACGGAGTGCTCTATCAGCGTCTGTGATAACAAAGCTGCTTTGGTGAAGGTATTAAAAAAAAATTATTTATGAGACATGGAGAAAAGGCTCTTTCAGGCTATTTTGAGAAGTACTAAAGTAAAAATATATTACTTTTCCCTTCAGTTTGCTAGTAAACACGTTTAACAGTCCATGCCCAAAGGTATCTTTCAAACTGCTATTCCATAATTAAAACCAGCTATTTATATGCTGCACTACCATGTGTACATCATAAAATACTTACTAAAAACAGAGATGGGGTTTTTTTTAAAAAAAAAAAAGTTTCTCTTTCATAAACCAGTAGGGATTTTTTTTTTTTTCAAAATATGATCTTGCAATATTTCAAGTTTTGCATGTGGTCCAGAGTACCATCATCTGTCTTCATTTATATACTTTCTGACTGCTTGATTCATAATATCAAATTGTGAAAGAGTGATAGTTAAGTAACTGCATAAATAGGTAAACTGAGCTCGGAACAATTCCTTCAGTGCATTTAATTGTATTTCCCATAAACAAATTATTTCAAACATCTAGACATATGGTGCCAAAGAGTTCCTACGTCCAAAAGTAAGATGTCTTTGTAAATATGTAATAAATATATCTTGCATAAGCATGTCTTTAAAACCTTCAGTGGAAAAAACTATGAAACAAGTTTCAAAGAATCCGAGGTATTTTTGTAAAATGAAATATTCCAAAATACAGATTACAGAATAGCAAACTTGCAAATTGTGGACGTTATATTATGAGTGTTGTATCATTTTTGCCTATTTACCACAAGACACTCGCTGAAAGAGCATCATCAGCTTAATTGGGACATTTGTTTTTACCTAGTGAAAGACCAGTTACAGGATACTTTGCAGGATGTTTTGTAAATAAATTGGTAGGTCTCACCACAAGACACTCGCTGAAGGAGCATCATCAGCTTAATTGGGACATTTGTTTTTACCTAGTGAAAGACCAGTTACAGGATACTTTGCAGGATGTTTTGTAAATAAATTGGTAGGTCTCAAATAATTCTAAAGAAAAAATAAGTGTGATTGATTACTAGTCATGTGTACTCATTTTTTTCACCTTTTCATGGTATTATGAAGTGAACACATGTAATGTATTTCAAGAGCTTCTGGAAAAATGAGACAATTATTTGCTACAGGAACATGCCTAGTGAATATTATAAAAATTTAAAATTGCATTAACTAACATTTTCACTTATTCTCCTTATTCTGCCAATCACTCTCTTGAACAATCTTAGGTAAAACCTATACATTTAGATAGGCTTTGTAATGTATGTTATAGGTCAACAGATTTCAATTTGTCTGATTTAACTTCATTGCATAAACGTGTGGATTTGAACCAGATTCGGCTGTATCCAGGATACATGCTCCCATCACTGGATAGGGTACAAAAAATGAGGAAGCCTTTGCCCACTCTTCCTGCATCTGTGTTTTAAAAGAAAAGAAAGGCCATGTCTTCAAAGACTGTAGATGGCTATTTTCAGCTTCCTGAACTCAGATCCAGAATGGCAGGAGGCACCTTCCAGCTGTTCTCGGTTTCAAACTGAAGTCATAGTGGGATCCTACACACTGTGTCTGTGCCTTTTGGTAGCTCTAGACCATCTTTTCCACCCTTTGCCTCTTCAAGCTCTTTTTCTGAGGTACTCTACGTTTTCCATCAACATGGAGGACTCCTAACAATAAGCTCAAGAAAGTCACTTTGCAGCAGCATCTAGTCCTAATGAACTTCTGACTCTGAATTAGCTCTAGTAACTCAAGCAGCATGTGTGAACCAGTAGCAATGTGACCTGACGGTACTGTTTCTGCCACGTTGTGGCCAACTTCAGAGCTTAACTGAAGACAATAAACCCAGGATTACCATGGATGAAGAAAATATTAAAAAAAATTAACCATACCAAAACCTTCCTTTCTTGCACAAGTAACCAGAAAAATGCTCAAAACAGAATACAAAGAGTAATTTTGTTTCCTTTAAAACATCTTTGCAAACTATCAGACTTTATTGGACTGTTATCACAAACTTGTTTTTCACATTTAGTTATGAAATCCTCCAAAATTTTACCAAGTTCTGTGCTAAAACAGTGATGGTTTCCAGCATGAATTTATTCATGACTATGCTATTTGTTTTGATACAATTCTTTACCTTCAATAATTGTACTGCTTCTTTCATAGTATTTTCCAGACTGTATGTGTAAACAACTGTCAAAACATCTCACTACTTTTTCGCTGAAAATTCTTGATAACCGTGGTTGTTTTCACAGCTGTTACAGTTGAAGCTCTGCTTTCTCAAATACAGGTGGCCTGACTGAAAATATTAATCTGAACTGGAACCTCAGTTTCCAATTTTTCGCTAGCAACCTTACAAGGAGAGCTGAGGTAAAGGAGCTTTTCCATCCTGGAGAGGAGACATCTTCGGGGAGGCCAAATGGCAGGCTAGTACCTATGGGGGAGGTTATAATAAAGATGGAGCTAGATACTTCACAGCCGTGCATAGCAGAAGGACAAGGCACAACAGCGTAAACTGAATCCAGAGTTTCAGAATGGAAAATAAGGAAAAGCTGTGAGGACAGCCAAGCATGTGAGCAGGTTGCTCAGAGAAGCTGTTCAGTCTCCGTCCTTAGAGGTTTTCAACGCCTGGCTGGATTATGCTCATCTGACTTTTAGCTGAACTGGCTTTGAACATGATGTTGGACTAGAGATATGACAAGGTCTCCTCAAGCCTGAATCATCTTGCGATTCTGTCCTGGTTTGAGCTCAACTTCCTGGTTTGAGCTGAAACTTCCTTATTTTGGGAAATGGACAAATAGAATTATTCCGCGCACGATAATTCCACATTTAATTGGTTAAGGGGGTCAGGTGGAACGTTACGTGGGGAGCCTTTAAAAACCCAGCCAGGGGGAGTGTCTCTCTTGCCTTCCGGACTCTCACGAAGAGAGGAGAGCTCCCACGAACCTGCTGGCTGCCGAGCCAGGCCGGGCCTGAGGCCTAGTCCCCAGATGGCCTCTGAAGAGCACAGGCTCTGAACGGGTTTGCCGTGGGTCCTGTCTTGTCTGGATCAGGTGAGAA
>NW_010394283.1:0-12383 GCF_000710305.1 Buceros rhinoceros silvestris
TATATATATATATATTTAAAATTTAATGGAAATGTTTTATTTTTAGCTTCCACCTCTCAACATTGTCCACATCATCCAGTTTATGTTACAGTTTTTCTTTTGAAATAAATACTGTTAAACAAGATTAGTAATACACGTTTTAAATGTTGACTCTTTTTGTACGTTATGGGATTTTATCCATGTCGTAACTGAAGAACCAAAATAACTTTGTTTGACATCTTAAGAGTTTTCCCAGGATTAGGTAGATGCTTGAATAAAAAGGAAATGTTGTGCTAAAAATAAACCTCAGCCCAATTTCTTAAGTGATTATAACAGATGACTCTGGAAAGTAAGTTTGATTCTTAACTACTATTACATTTAGTCAAAGGATCTGATGCCAAAAATCAGTTATTCACAAAACAACTTCATGCCAAACATAAGTTAGCAGAAAACACAGCTGAATTATACAGCAATACAGAATTCATAAGTTCTAAAACCTACTTTTTGTCTTTCTTGTACTTGGCTTAATTCTTCACCCTTTGGTATTTGAGTTTCATATGATAGTAACTCCACCTCCACTTCATCAAGCCATTTGCAGAGTTCCTCATGAGTTGAGTGCAGTTGACCTGCAAGCTGCAGAGCCTGCTCTAAGGTCTTGGATACATCAGAACTCAATTTCGTAATGTCTTTGTATCGTGCTTTAATGCCTTCCAGTTTATCTTGAATTATTACAACTTCATCACCTAAAATATCAGAGGAATGTTAATTTCTGTGATCACAAATACTTAAAAGCACACCCCCCCCCAAAAAAAACCCCAACAAAAATAACAAAACAAAACAAACCCCAACCAACCCAAATCCCAAGTCTCACCTATCACAGAAATCGCAGTATTTAATTTATAACATAACCCAGACAAGATGATAAAGTCAATTCTCAACTGCTGTAAATTATACTACCATCACTAAAATCCACAGAGCTATTAAGTTTACCTCAGCTCAGGATCTGTCCTTCTGTCTTTTTTCTGCTTTACTAAACTGTTAAAAGTAAGGACTTAGATCCAATATTTAACACAAATGTTCTTTAAAAAAATCCACCCTTAAATTCATAATAATTCTTAGAAAATTATAAAAAAATTATAAAAGGGTTATTGAAAATGTGAAGGAAAAACAAAATTAACAAAATACTAACTAGATTTTCAATTACAGTAATATTTGACATCACTGCACATCCTCATTACTATCCATTTGAAACTCAACTCAAAAGGCTAAAATACAAATAATGTACTGAAATTGACTAGTGTCTATTCAGACTTAATTATAGACTATGCATAATGTTGAAGTTTGGAACAAAAAAGGACACTTCCCACCCCCAACAACAGGCATGTCTTAAAGAGTTCAAGTACTTTAGAAATACTGGAAAATCCAGACAGATGTTGATCTACAGAACAGAAATGTTGTGTACAACTGGAATGCAACTTTTCCCACAGTACTGCCTCCAATGGACGAAGCTTTTCTCTTGCAGTAAAAGGTAGTCTAATATCTCATTCATCTGTGGATGCCCACAGGGAATTGACTGTATCCACTGCCAAACAGCCCTCCATTATGAGTAATGTCCATAACTTGCTACTAGGAACAGAATGCAGGTTCACTAAAATAGTTTTCCACTAAAAAACAAATGAAGGACTCAAAGGCCGAATTCTCTACAGGCAAAAAAAACCCCCCTTTTGCCCACTTACATTAATTGTAAAATTAGCCAGAAACACAACCTAACTTGATCTCAAACCTTTATTAAAATAAAAAATACGACTGCTTTAGCTAGCAAAATATGGACTGATATTTGCAAGTTCCACTGTAATTTTCTCTTAAAGTAATTTTCACTTATAAGCACAAGAAAAAAACCCATTGAATCAGTTTCATATAAACTCTCACCTGTCGTTTGCTTGAGAAGCTCTAAGCCATTTTGTATAGCCAAATCAACATTTTGTTTTCTAAGAAGAATCTCTTCCTGAAGTTCCTAAGAAAAAAGGCCATTTGTGTTAGCACAGACATATCACACTGTATTACTTTTATGTAGAATAAGCATATAGCCATTTTAAATAAAATATTAAAGAAAAATAAACGAAATATGGAACATAAATGAAATTTTTAAATTAATTAAATAAAAATGAACAGAAATCAAAATACCAGTAGTTCAGAGTGCTGATTCTCCAGCAATTCTGTGTTGCAATCTTGGACTGACAATTTGCTCAGTTTATCATGGATTTCATTCAGCCAGTTCATCAATTCAACTTCATCCTCCCCAAAAATCTGAGCATTGCTGAAAGCTTGCTGGAGGAGTTCAGACCTGCTGTTGCTCTTCTCTTGAATCTCAATGTATCGGGCCTGAGCAGAATCTAGCTTTTCCTGCACCATATCTTTATCTTCCCTGGAGCTCATAGTCTTTAGAGACTGACCAGCGCTAACAGCCTGATGTAAACTCTTATTGTGAGCTAGGACATCGTCTTCTAGGGCCTATATTTTTTTAAATAATGAAGAATAATGGAAAAGAAAATCAGAACAACGTAAAAGAAATGTAAATGGAACTAAAAAAAACCCAAACTGAACAAAAAAGGACATACTGCTATAACACACATATATAAAACTCAAACTACAGAAAAAAAAATTAGTATGGTAAAACAGAGGTACGCTGCAACAGCTTTGCCAGTTGTGTTGCACTTTACAGAAACGTTTGAAAAGAATGATACAAGCAAGTGTGTGGTTTGTATCTTACTTTATGCTGAGAAATTTGCTGCTGCAGTTTGGAGGCCTGCGTTCCAATAGGTTCTGCATTTGCAAGCCTCTTTTCTGTGGCAGTCAGCCACTCCACGAGCGGCTCCAGAGCTTCATGGAACTGCTGTGCTACCACCAAGATGCCTTCTAACTGACGGTTCCTACCAACATGCCAAGAGAAAGGTTATTTTTTGTGACAAAGGAAGTGTGAAATAATTTAAAAAGCCACTTGAATCCTTTGCAATAAAAAAAAAAAAAATTTGTCTTAAGATAGGAACCAGTCACCAAATAAAATATAAATATATCCATGATCAACAAAAACCAAGGTAAAGCAATAATCTCTTGAAACTCTCCTAGCTAATATATGTTTTGCAAATAAAAATAGTATCACTTTTTCATATATTTTTTGCTAAAAATAATGTAGCATTCAATTCAGCAAAACACTGGTTTATCCCCAATTAGGACAGTTCTCAAGTTTGTAGCTTGAGCTTTAAGCATAGTTACCATTCCTTGACTATTATACATGGTTTAGAGTTAGGAAAAGGCTTTAGTGAACCAGAACATATTGTGTTCCCTCAGCATTGTAAAATACTCGTTCCATAATGTGAACAGAGCTATTTGGCTCTACTTTCACATCTCTTGCTCTGGATAAAAGCTCTCAATTAAGTTAGTGAGACAACAGAGACTTGACCTCCGAAATAAAAATGCAGTATCTAAAACATTTTTGTTTCAGATTATTACATTTCAGAGAAGGTTCTTGATTACACAAGTCTTCTCTACAACCCCTGAACAAATTTCATTCATTTGCTGAAAAAATTTCATTCAAGAAGACTTTTAAGAGAGACTTGCCTATTGAAAAATGTAACAATATTGTCTTTCAAAGCGGATCTTACTCTAGATAAAAGCTATGTTTATACATGCTTCCCAAGGCTTATAAACAGGTAGAATTGACACACTTGGCCACAGACACTCAAGGAAGTACTCTACATAGTTTTTGAAATCATCCTCAAATGTCCTCTTTATTTCTAGAGAACAGCCAAAGAAAAATGGAGATGACATATGACTTGTAGAAAGTCACAATTTGATTTTTAATTAAACATCACCAGACTGGGAGAATAATATTAATTTAAAGATGACATTAACATTCACCTCATCTAATGAGTCAGATTCCCCTCAATTAACAAAAAAAAAAGAAGGAAGGAAATAATGGTCTATTAGTGGCTGACTCTATTAATTAAATAATCTTATTATTAGTATGAGGTAACAAAAGAGGTTCCCAGTAAGGGAAATAAAGAGAGGCTACCAGGAGTAGGAGACGAGAGTCTAAGTATACTCAATACATCCATTAGTTCTTCACTGTAAAGCTTCACTGTTCACTTAAATTCCTTTTCTTCAACTTTCCAAGTCCTTTCTTGTTCTCGGTCACATACATTTTTCAGGCCACCTCTTATGCACAACTCTTCTCTACTCTGAGCAAGGCTGTCCTTTTTCAAATCCCCACCCAGAAAATACATTCAGCAACCCTTTCAAAACAGGTTTCTTCAAAGACACTCTGCAGTTCATAACTTTTCAGGCATTTTACACAACATCAACTCGTAAATCTATACACACAGATACCGTGTGTATGGGGTTTGGTTGGGCTTTTTTTTTTTTTAATTGGAACTTGAATTGGACTGAAATTGGTTTAAGAGACAGAGTTTTCTGTGTTGCTAGAATATATCTACATACTTTGATGGTCCTTTTCCTTCTTGAGAAGTAAGGGAGCTCAGCATGTTGCACAAGTACATCAACAACTGATGGTACAAGGACCTCTGTAGAAATTAATTGTATAGATGACACCAAGGAGAAAAAGCGAAAAAGAGGTGAGTGCCCTCTCTTTGTAGCTGCATGTCAGGATTTAGAAGTTCCAAGGGAACATCACTCTTATTTAAGTGTATAATTTGCAGGTGACTCTATGCAGCAAAAGAGGTCAAGAAATTGCATTATAACGAACTAACAGAAATAAAATATTGACAAGATATGTATGTGGTTAACCCTAGCAGACTGTAGCATCTTAGGCTTAACTTTTTTCAAAAGCTTTTGGTCTGTTCAAGCCACTTCTCTCCACTTTTCCTTCAGAGGACCTATTATATCAACATCAAGACACAATAATGGAATGTAATATCAAGAATGATAGTACTTTCAAGATTTCACACTACAGAGTTCCACATGCTGCTTCTAAGCATCCATCACAGGCTATGACTACATTTTTCAAATCTATGAAAGAATTTCAAATACCTTGTTTCAGCTTTACTGAGCAACGCATCCCACCGACTATCCAGCAAACTCAACTGTTTCAAGATTTTCACTCTATCAGCAGGTTCTGCTGACTCTGCAATTTTCTCCCCTTCACGCTTGATTACCTCAACAGTAGGTTTGCGGTCATCCAGCAGTCGCTGGAGAAGCTACAGAGAAAGCAATCAGGCACCCGGTTAATTAAGAAACATTGTAATAACATCAGTGCAAAACCAGAAGGATCTAGGCTTCTTGAAAACCTCGAAGTAAAAAAGAAAAAACAATGCCTATATTGTGATGAAAATCTGAATAATGCTAATCAGACACACACACCAACCTGCCCCACCCCCAACATATGTTCATTTTAGTTTCTCAGTTGTTTTCCTATGAAAAGCAGAGTTTCACCAAGCCCAAACAACCTCCTTGGTTTCTATGGGGTACAGATGTGTGGCAGGCTCAGAAGTGAAGATATAGAGGAAAAAGTTGTATTTAATATCATTGAGGGAAACAAGCTATTTAGAGTAATGCATTTTATATTAACATTTTTGAGAAAGCTGCATACCTGTCTAGATTTAGCAACACAAAGATAATTCTCTCATATATAGAGATAAGAAAATAGATATGAAACTACTGCATCACTGACTCATCACCTGAGATACAATTAAGCTCACTGATCTAGTCCAGTAAATTAACCTTTCCGTGAAGAATAGAACACAGCTCTGCCTAAAGTCGTCCCTTCCTCCATTCTCTAGTTGCCTTGAGTAACATTAGCACTTTGCCTCTGCAGATATCCCAACATGACAACCTGTACTGACCATGACTTTAGAGCAAATATCCAGATGAGCAACTGCATGGACTACATATGTTTCTTAGCTACATTATGGGTCTTTTTCTCTATAATCGTTACGAAAATTTGCAAAAGTTGACAACACTAATAACACTTCTACATTAGCACAGGTCATTTCCTACCATTATTCCAACTAATTACCAACAACAATCAGATCACAAACACAATCAAGAGCCAAGTATTTAAGTCCATGATCTGCAACATTACCTTTGAATTATTACAATAAAAATTTACTAGTATTTATTTCCTACTTTCCAAATAGCCAAACATTGGATTTTATGCTTCCTCTTTTTCCAGTGGACCGTGAACAATCCTTTCCATATAATAGTAATTCTAACCATAGCTCAGACTGCACAGTTTCACTCTGTCTCATGTCCCAGAAGATGAGCACTTCTCCCAACTCTGGACAGATTCTTGAATATCAAACAGATGGCTGCTTTAATCACCTCAGCACACTTCAATGTAATATATATATACTCCTGAATATATAATACTCCTGAACAGATTTTTATGCTTTGCCAAAGACTGGGAATTTATTCTCGTTGATCCAGTGGAAGGAGAGATACTCTGAACACCTTTCACTTACTTTCTGTTCTTGTATTTGGGCCTTCACAACTTTGAATTCAGCAGATGGTGGCTTCTGATTAGCCACAAGGTCTTCTGTATCAATGAGCCAGCTAAGCAGAGATTCAAGGGCATCCTGAAATCTCCCACAGTGAAGGAGGGCTTCCTGTAATTGTGCAGCTCGCTGGGCAACCTGGAAATAAGTAGAGGATCAGGGGCTGTAGTCACCTTTTCTTTGTATTTCTGTGAAATAAGTAGCCAAAATCTGTGTAACATTTGGCAATATCACTACCAAATACTCTCATTTTCATAGCTATTCATAACAGCACTGTGGTGCAATTAAGCATTAATCTCTTGGGGCTACAGACGCCCAATGAAAATAAGGTTGACTTCCAGTACATCAGACTGCTCTAGTAGTTCCTTACAAGAGATACTCCTGTTTTATATAGCTACAGTATTACGACATATATACTGACAAGGTCTTTATTTTCCTTACAGAAAGACCAAGCCAGAAACCCAATGTAGCAACTCTTGTAAGGGCAACAATCCTTTCGAAGGGCAGGGAAATAGGAAAGGAGAAGACAAGCAGGTGTACCACAAGAGTTAGTGGTTCTGCTGCATCACTCCTTCAGGAAGACAGAGCAGAAAAAAAAAAATGAATGCAGTTTCTATTTCCCACCCTTTCCAACAGCAGCTACTGCTGGAAGAGCATTCCTCAAAAGCATAGTGAAACATCTACAGCCAGTTTTCCACAGCAGTGGTACATTCTAATGTCTCAAGCAATACAATCCCTCAAGGTGTTACATAGAAAATGTGCCACTAGTCACACAAAGCTGGGCTGTATCACTGCTCAGCTGCGCAGATACAACAGCGTACAGGAACAAATACAACAGAGTGAAAAAAAGTGAGCAAAAACTGAACAAGAACTATTTACTGGCTACATATGTCACAGCTACCTTTCCCATGAACGTGTCACAACTCCAGCCTCTCTGACTGGGTTATCAAACTTCCCTGCTCTGCCTAATTAGGAAGGAACACATAGTTCTAGGAGTCTTTACTGAATAAAAATTCAGGACAGACCTACAGAAAGTTTGACAAAACTTTGTAAATGATAGTAATACCTCTGGCTACTAGTGATATAAATCTTATCCTCAGAATTACTAACAAAGTGATTGTATAAAGTAATATAATTCATATTCTTTGTGAATATTTAATTTCCTGTTTTTTGAAAGAGGTCAGCAAGGAAATAATCAAAAAGCAGAACACAACAAAACCAGAAGAGTATACAAAATAATAACCTTCTTATTAAGAGTCTTCCATCGGGTGTTGACATCTTCAAGGTCATGTTCAAGGTTTTCTGTGTTGGTACATTTAGCAGCACTTTGAATAAGGCCTTGACCCAACCAATTTACCTCTTGTTGTTTTACTTGCAGAGGTTCAATTTCTTCTTTCTGAAATACCTGCAGTTGAAATCCAAGACACACATGAAATACTGTATCTTCTGACATAAAATGCATCTACTGTTTACATTACAGTAAGCAACAACAACAACAAAAAATTGCTGAAAATTGGTGTCCAGAAGAAAGGAAACCATTCCTCATCAGGACCTTCCTAAAAAACATTAATAAATCTAAACAGAACAGACTGTATCTAAACACACCATAGAGGAAAAATTATGTGTATTACCATGAGTAGTTTAGACAGGAAGGAAAGGGAGAGAGAGAGAGAGAAGGGGGGGAAGTTCGGGGGAAAAAGAAAGAAAGAAATTCTAGTAGAGGAAAAAAATTCAGGACCAGAGAAACTCATTTGTTTAATTACCTATCTATAAAATCTACCCAAAAATGGCACAGAACGATTGTTAAGCTGCCCTCAAATAAACAAACACACACCAAGAGACGTGATTGGGCATTTTTCTTCCAAACTAGGACAAATGCAAAGTCTTAAGTTAAAGAAGCAGGGAAAGAAGAAATATTTTAAGGTAATTTTGGGGAGAATAGAATGGTAACGCATGAGGAGGCGGCACAACAGTTGCTGCTGAAACAGTATCCCAGGAGAAGGGGTTTTCATTTAGAGGGATATTCTTACAAATTGCCAGGGCAAATTGACTGTACTTAAACAGCAATTCGAGCAGTTTTCTGTTTGCTTTATTTTACTCTTTCAGGTATTTAAGCTTTTTCAGAGCCAGATTATTACCAGTAGCAACAGCAATGTAAATTACCTTTTGTATTCAGCTCCATTAGGCTGCACTGACACCAGCGTCAATGAGATCAGAAAATGGCCTGAAGCCCCTGAATTAATTACACAGGCCAGGGAAAAATAACCAATGAATAAACAATGCTAAAGAATGCTCAACTTTTGACCCTAAATCCTTCTATTTCTATAGCAGCATTCAGTAACAGTTTTGGTGTACACTTGGCGCATTCAAAACAACCTTCTCAGCACCCTGAAAAGCAAGGATCACTCTGAACATAACAGTGACTCTCTTTTGTACCAAACACAGGGTGGTAAGTGATTGCTTTTAAAGCAGCAGACCTCAGGTGGACGAGCACACTTCCACCAGCTTGACAAGTCAATCTAGAAGCTACAGCAACTACACTAAGTATAAGGGGTAAAATAAATTAAGTATTCTTAAGAATTTTGTTCCTACGGACAAAGAAACCCTGAAAAGTGTAAGACTGGTTATATGAAAACTGAATGAGTGCAACCAGCTGTCTGGTCCCAGAAAAAGGAAAATGCTTGTGTTTTTCTAGACTGTAGGGTAGGGAGGAGGCAGAATAATATTTCCACACAGAATCAATAACAAATTCTTCTCTTGTGTGCCATAAAGCCTCATCTTTTGAAAGCAACATCCTACCACAGAGAATACTGATCTCCATAACCTGCCCTTTAAAAACGAATGTGTTCTTTACAGACAAAAGCTTAAAATCAATTACCATTATTGCTGAGGCCAAAGTTTACTAGAACAACTTAGCAACAAAGCTTGAAGTATCTCAGATTTCAACCAGAGTGGGAAGAAACAAAAATTACAGACCCAACAAACACCCTTTTCCTATTACAAAGCTTCACTTCTTACCCTCTTACCTCATCCACCATTCACAAAGCACTGCAAGATCCTGTGCTTGTAAAATACTACTACCGTAACGTCAGTGATCTGCTTTCTGGCATGCACACGCAAAAGGCAGCTTTCAGAAGAGGTGCAGAGCCTTTAATCTGCCTGCTTTGGAAACCGCAACAATCTGATACTGTTGCGTACACCTGGATGAGTAAGGCTGCTCAGTCTGAAGGCATGGGCTGTAGCTGCCCTGGAATGGCACTGCCTGTAACCACACTGTACGAACAGGGAGCACCAGCGTGGGTGCGTGGAGGAGGCACTCACACCACATTAGGAGTAACCGCCACCAGCTAGGCAATACAGAACCCTGCCCCACACAACTGGAAGCATTCATCCCTCTCAGAACTTGGCCCCAACTCCTTTTCTATACCAACCACCTCACCTATTCTGGACATCCCATATGTACTACACAAACGTCACTGATTAAAGCATCTGCCTAATTAATAATAATAATAATAAAAAAGACATTTTTGCTACAACAAAAATCTTAAAGCTTTAAGCAACTATCTTTAAGGCAGCATTACAACTATGTCACAAATCTGTAGATTTTTTAATTTTAAATTACCTTGTTAGACAATAGTCCATTGCAGACAGCATCCAAGGTTTCTTGGATGTCAGTAGTCCAGATATTGCCTTTACTTCTCCCTCGGAAAGATTTTGGACAGTTCACAGTACTATCTAATTCAAGTTGTTGAACAGAAAATGCCATTTCATCTGAGCCTGTATGTGCTATACTAGATTCCTCTGTAACAGATAAAATCTCATATTTTGCTAAATTCAAGACACTAGTATTTACAGCAACATTAGTGTAATAAACATCTACGTGAGGAGATGCATCATCTACATAATCCTCCTCTACTGTTGTGACTGGTGTTTCAATTTTTTCACGAACTTCATGTGCATTTGCCACTTCATTTTTCTTGAGGGAAATACTTCTTCCACCACCTTGAAGAGGATCTTCACATGAAACAGCTTTCTCTTTGAAACCTTGTGAGTATTTCCCCCCTGTCTCTTCCTGATCACTCTCACATGTCTGTGCACTGCTTAGTTTTCCTTTTCCAGACGGTAAGATGTCATGCAAAACCAATCTGCAGCTTTCTTGAACAGAGACACTACTGCTTGTGAGCACTGGGGTTTGCTGCTCTCTGCAAATTGCTGGGAAATAGGGTCTGAACTGACCTACAGCATGGATATCTTCTGCAGAAGATAAACTTTGTATTTGAGTTTGCTCCTCTGCTAACAATGTATCTTGTTTTTCTTCCCTTTCTGCGGGAGGGCTGCATAAACCAGAATCCTCCTCTTCTGAGGTAAGAGAATTTGTACCCCATTTGCATTTGCCTGATCCAGCTGTATCTGACATGTCAGCAGTTTCGTTAAAGGAGCATTCACTTTTATTCGTGTAATCTGAAAAGTTGGGTGGAACAAACATTCTCCATGATCGCCTATGCTCCTTCTTTTCTACGTGAGACTTTGCTTTCGGTAATCCAGCTGTACGGATTATATCGCTGTTCAGTTTGAGAGCATCAAAGATCATTTTTTCATCTAACTTATTAGCTTCACGGCTTCGGAGCTCAAAAACACTGGAAGAAGTAAGGGCACCATTGGAGCACAAAGTGCTGATGTCCAGTGTTCTGTGACTGTAGGGTAAGGTCCGGTCCGTGAAATGCCTCGAGGAGAGGCTGCCCTTGGAGCCTGAATCAATCTGCTCATTCAACCGCACAGTGTCATAGATAGATCTTTGGGGAACGTAGCAGTCCTCAATATTGAGATCTTCATCTTCTTCTCCTTTGCCAACACATGGAGGATTCTGACGTAGACAGTCTGGCCTGCTAAGTGGCTTCCCCATCCTGAAAGTATTCACACAAGTACACCACTATACCTCCGTTTTCATGGATACAGGGGAAACATTTAAAAAACACTAGCGCTCTGAAGAATTACAGTAAACTTGCCCTTAGCATAACATGCATAGATAGAAAACATACATCATAACTTATGAGGTGGCTGAGGTCATTCATAATCAGTGCATCAGTTTAAAATGCAACTTTACCTGATCTGAGGTTATCACTCCCCCCTCCCCAAAATATAAAGTGCTTCAGTAAGAAAGTAACAGAAATCTTCCAATGTCACAGAAAAACAAAGTGAAGCAAAAACCAGCAGTGGCTCAAATATTTCAAACACTCCATGGAACGCTTCATTTATTCTACCAGGTCAGAACCTGTATCTGAAGTCTCCAAAATAAGCCTTCCAAATGAACAAGTGTTACAGAAGGCAGCACATTATCTTCTGTAGCTGACTGCTTAACTGTAATCCATTTAACTGGTTTGCAGAGTCCCATCTCCTTTATAAATAAAACATGGTGTGGCAGATTAAAAAAGACAGGATCCACAGTGGCTGTGTACGGTCCAGACCAAGGCACAGAAAAAATCCTGGGGATGGGCAGGATAAATTAAATCCAAAACAGTAAGAATAACAAAATAGCCCTTCGCTTTTTTTGGCAGTAGCTATAAATAACCTTGATCCGTAAGGCAGCTTATCCTCCTCTTGTACCAGGCTTGTCCGTGGCGTCTCCACAAGTCCCACAGGAAAACATCACTTTCTAGCAGCAGAGCCAACCCGTCCTTCGAGTAGACAGTCCGAAAACAAATGTTTTAGACCGATTCCCTCAGCAGCATCCTGGAGAGCTGTTTAAGGCAACTGCAGAGCAGCGCAAGCGTGGCGAGTCCCCCCGAAGGCACCGCAGGTTTGCATTCGGCAGGTCCCGACTACAAGCTGCAGCTAGCGGGCTGCCCTCGCTCCTTCCCCCTCATTCCTGAAGCGCAGCTGCGAGGAAGGAGACGA
>NW_010394284.1:0-505 GCF_000710305.1 Buceros rhinoceros silvestris
GAGGGGACATGGGGGGACACCCCCCGCTGCGCTCCCCCATCGTCCCCTTCCTGTTGTGACACTGAGGGGACACAGCCCCTGCTGTACTCCCCCATTGTCCCCTTCCTGTTGTGACACTGAGGGGACATGGGGGGACACCGAGGGGACACCTGCTGCTGCAGTCCCCCATCGTCCCCTTCCTGCTGTGACACACCACGGGGACACCTCATACCCCCTGGCTGAGCCTTGGGGACAGCGTGGGGACACCCTGACCTGTCCGTGTCACACCCCCCCCCACCCCGTCCTGGCACTGACCATTGGGGACCCCCTGACCTGTCCTTGTCACCCCTCCTTGCCATGCTGACCCTTGGGGACACTCTGGGGACACCCCAGTAACGCCCGTACGGGGACACGGCCCTGCAGTCCCTTGTCACCTGCGAGGTCCCCCCCACCTGGTGACAGCAGCAGCTGAGGCCACCATCGGTGACAAAGCAGCGTCACCTACGCATGGCCTGTGACCGGCCGG
>NW_010394285.1:0-249 GCF_000710305.1 Buceros rhinoceros silvestris
GGGATGGAGATGGGATGGAGATGGAATGGAGATGGAGATGGAGATGGGATGGGGATGAAGATGGAGATGGGATGGAGATAGGGATGGGGTGGAGATAGAGATGGAGATGATGGAGATGGAAATGGAGATGGGGATGGAGATGGGGATGGGGTGGGATGGAGATGGGATGGAGATGGGATGGAGATGGGATGGGATGGAGATGGGATGGAGATGGAGATGGGATGGGGTGGAGATGGGATGGGATGGGGG
>NW_010394285.1:421-745 GCF_000710305.1 Buceros rhinoceros silvestris
GATGGGATGGAGACAAGAATGATGCTGGGATGGGGATGGGAACGGGATGAGACGAGGGATGTGGAGGTGGACATGGGACATGGGAATGGGATGGAGACGGGGCTGGGAATGGGATGGAGGTGGGATGGGGGGACATGGGCCATGGGATGGGGATGGGACACCCCAGACCCACCCCCCGCCCCGCAGGCGTCCCTCGCCGAGGCTGACAAGGTGACGCTGGAGGTGGCGAAGCTCCTCAAGGACGACTTCCTCCAGCAGAACGGCTACTCCTCCTACGACAGGTACCCCCGGAACCCCCCGGAACCCCCCGGAACCCCCTGGAAC
>NW_010394286.1:0-390 GCF_000710305.1 Buceros rhinoceros silvestris
GATGCGGGGAGCAGCACCCGAGGTGGGGGTCCGCAGTCATTTGTGCTCCCCCCTCTCCGTGCAGACGCCGAGATGGTGCTGAACAGCGAAAATAAACCCCTCCCCTTGAAGGACTTTGCTGCTCCCCATCTGCTCCACTCCGAAGGGACGAAGCCGCTGCCGCCGGGCGCCAGGAGGTGGGTCTGGGCTTGCAGATCGTGCCAGCCCCACCGCGGGGCAACACTTCGCCAGCCAGCAGGGGTTGGCAGAGCAGGGGAGGGGGCAGACGCCGCTCCTGGCTGCGGTTTTCTCTCTGCCACGGAGCCCTGGGAGCTGAGCTCCCTCCTCCTGGCCCGAAAACACGCACCGTCAGCTCGTTGCCAGGCCCAGGCTGCGGGTAAATCCCGCTGG
>NW_010394286.1:604-935 GCF_000710305.1 Buceros rhinoceros silvestris
CCCCCCTCCAGGTTCGCCTTCCGCCGGTGGGAGTTCCCCAACTTCAGCAACAGGAGCAAGGACCTGCTGGGCCGCTACGTCATGGCCCGGCGGCACATCGAGGCCGCCGGCTTCATCGTGGTGGACGTGAGTAGCTGCGGGGGGGCTCTTCCTGCCATCTGGGAGGTCCCCTAAAATATGGAGGAGGGTCTTTTACTGAGGCCAGGCACCTAACAGTGTCATCGCATTCCCAGCTCTCTCCTCCTGCGGGGTCCCATGGTGGTGCCCCAGTGGGGTTGTCTCCCTCCCACCCAGTTTGAGTGGGTGACCCCCTTCCCCTCCTCCCATCTGG
>NW_010394287.1:0-818 GCF_000710305.1 Buceros rhinoceros silvestris
TCTGGACGGGCTCCGAGGCGTCGAAGTACTCGGCCCGCCGGGCCGGCAGCGCCGTGGCCTTCTGCGGGGACAGCCACCACCGGGGGGGTCACCCCTGTCCCCAGGGTCACCACCCCACCACCACCCTGGCTATGGGCCCATGTGTCACTTCAGGGGACCCAGGGGACCATAATAGGATGCTGGGGTCACTTCAGAAGACCCAGTTGTCCCATTAAAGGACTTGGGTGTCGCTTCAGGGGACTGTGGTGACACTTTAAGGGACTCTGCTGTCACTTCAGGGGACTTCAGTGTCCCTTCAGGGGACCAGACATCCCATTAAGGAATCCAGAGCTCCCATTAGGGGACCCAAGTGTCACCTTCGGAGACGCAAGTGACTGTTCAGAGGGCCCCGGTGTCATTTCAAGGGACCCAGATGTCCCCTCAGGGGACCCAAGTGCCACTTGACGTTCCCAGATGTCACTTTAGGGGATCCCAGTGTCCTGTTAAAGAACTCAGGTGTCACTTTTGGGTTCCCAGGTGGCCTTTTAAGAAACCTAAGTGTCACTTCAGAAATCCCAGGTGACACCTCGGAAGTCCCAGGTGACACTTCAAAGACGTCACTAAAGGTCCCAAGTGTTCCACTGAAAGACTCATCTGTCACTTTAGGGGACCCAGCTGTCACTTCAGGGGACCCAAGTGTCCCTCCAGAGAACCCAGATGTCCCATTAGAGGACCCAGATGTCCCATAAAGGGACCCGGGTGCCCCATAAAGGGTCCTGGGCTCCCGGCGCCACCTCCCTCCCCCGCGATGTGGACAGCCCGTGAGTGTCACCCGGCGG
>NW_010394288.1:0-436 GCF_000710305.1 Buceros rhinoceros silvestris
AACTGGCAGCCCCAAATGGGCAGGAGGATATTGGCTGCGAGGGACGCGGAGGCTCCTCCCAGAGCCTGGATCCCGATATTTTTGGAGATTTTATTTTAACTCAGTTACGACCCTTGGTGAAGGAAACAAGTTGCCTCTGTAGCGGAGGCAGAAAGCGCCTCTGCTAGAGCGAGCGCGGCTCTTGCTCCTTCTTTCACCTTCCTGAAGCTACCTTGGATGCTTCGCCTCACTTGCGGAGGAGACCTGTGCTGCCTGCCGGAGGGAACGTTCCGGCCCTGGATTTTGCTGTTTCTGTGAAAACAAGGGTTGTAAGGGAATGAGAGGGAAGACAATGAGGAAAAACCGACTGGGAGGAAACCCCAGCCCCAAGCGTTTTCCCGAGAACTGGCGGTGTTTCGGGGCTTAGTTATCCCGGCGGAGGCTGCGCCCTGCGGAG
>NW_010394289.1:0-13895 GCF_000710305.1 Buceros rhinoceros silvestris
AACAGACCCCTTTTCAAACCGCGACAACAACATATAAAACATTTTGTGGCATATATTCCATCAGTTAGGACCTGCAGCTGAAGCTGCTCCACACATACACAGTCTGATCAAAATCGCACTAGAGCTGCTCCACACATACATAGTCTGATCAAAATCGCACTAGAGCTAGTGAAGTTTCCCAGTGAATTCAGCAGTAAAAATCTGGGTATAAAGATGTCACTGAATGTGTATGGAATAAAATGCACAAACACTTTTTCTGATCTCACTATGACTATCAGTCTTCTCAGTGGTTAAGACCCTAAGCTAAACAGGATAAAAAAGGTGTCAAAACCAGGTTTTGACACTTCAAGAGAAAAGAGCTGTCATTTAAAAGTTTTAACTTAGGATTAAACGTGGTTATCTCCTCCTGTTCTTGGCAGGCCCCGGCCGCCCCATGCCCGGGTCTGTGATGTCTGGAGGTAGAGCAGCGACTCTTTCATGGGCACCCCCTTGCCGTGGTGGGGGAGCTTGTGTGCCCTTGTGAGGTTGAGAGCTGTGCTGGTGGTGGCATGTGCCTCCGGTGGGGTCTCCCAGGCCAGACAGGTCTCAACTGAAGGGTCAGACAAAGTGTGTCCACAGGCAGGATGGGCTCACTAGCCTTCGGGCAGCCATCCTAGGAGAAGGACAACTCTGACTCCAAACCCGGGCAGATGGAGCTCGTTTAGCCTTGTAAGGCTCATCCATCTAAGAGAAGGATACTCTAACCAAACCTATGACCCGAGGACTTCGCTGTCACCGTCCAAGCTCACTAGGCCCTGGCAGATGAACCTCAGGTGTAAAGGGTGGAGCCAGTTCTGCGCACGCTGCGCCTCACCTAAAAAATCCACCGCGCAGGCCTCATTGCTTGCAGTGAGCGTGGGAAAAACCCTTCCCAGATCTTCGTTTACGAAGCCAAGCCATGATGATGATGAAACATGGTTACAGAACTTTATGAAAGTCCTAGGCCTCCCCACTTATGAAACCTAGGCATTAATGACGCTGACTACTAATTCAATCAAAGCTTCTCAACTGAATGTTAACTCCTCTGGATCTCAGCACTTCCAGAGAATGCACAAAATCAGTTATTTTTCTGGTAATTCAAAACATTATTCTCGTTTAGATTTGCATCTCTATACTTAATAAAACGAATACCCATTCATACAAACAACCACAAATGCATTTTCTCTCTTTGACACACACTGTGACCTGCTGTTCAGGCAGTTCAGTTATAAGCTCTCCTATGTCAAGCCAAGTTAGGTCAGAATAAGAAAGACAAAGTCAAATAAACAACAAAAAAAGCTGGTTTAGTAAAGTACTGCCCTTTAGTGTTTGTCATAGGGTGAAGGATAAAGACAATACATAAAATTACAAAATCATTGTAAGACAGGACACCCGGAGTATGAAATACTCTGAAACAAATACACAAAATCCAGCACAGACTCAGAGGTTTGGTTTCTGCCAGCTACATTAATGTCTTACATACATTAACCCCTATTTCAATCACTTTGAAAGAGTGAGCAGTATAAGCATGTTCTTTGTAAAGGGCACACCAAAAAATATGATGGATATTCAAACCAGCAAGGTTATCTGAATATTCAACAAATTTATCTCCTCTACAACTGACTAGCAAATTTAAAAATAATTGCTCTTCTAGGATTTGATCTTGAGAGCCGCTGAATGTTTCCAATAACCTACTGAGCATCTTTGACACAGTTTGACCTTACAGCACATAATGCCTGCAGAAACTGCCTAGTAAACTACTCATTAAACCAACTACTGTATAATATTCTCTGAATATTTCTCTACTGAAATTCTGCATATGCTGCACAGTGAGATCCCATAGTCTACTAGTTAATATTAAAAACAGTAACAACTTCTGCATAATACATCTTTTGGTTCCTTAATATATCAACTCATTTTGAATTTAGTTAGTATACAATGGAGTGTTAAGTTTACCGTTCACTACTGTGAGATAATATTCATTACAGAATTGAGAAGTTAGGCTAGAAACATGAAAATCGAAAAGGTATCTTCTCTCTTCTGAGGGAAAGGCAAAGGGAAAATATTCTCAAGATTTGTTCTACAGAGAATGGCCTGTTATGAATCAAATTAGTAAGCTCATCAAGATCTGTTCTTACATTTGCCCACTTGCGCAGTTTTTAGGATTCAATTTATGAGCACTTGGAGAAAAAAAATCTATGCCCTTTGCCCATTTTCAGTACAATATGATCTGTGAAATCTCATATTGAAAACAATGCTTGGGCAACACCCTTTACCAAACATAGAAGTGATAAAACTAACTTGACCCTTCTCAGGGGTTGTGCTTAGTGCCATTCCAGAGATTCACTGATACTCTTTTTTCATAGGACATTATTCTCAACAGAAAATAATTGTTATGTCTTAAATAAAGCTTCAGCAGTACTGAGACCATAACTTTGATCTAATAGATGGTTCTGTTTCTAGATGAGTTCCATTTTTAGGGCTATTTTAGCATATGTTTTGGATCCTACTGCTGGCAAATCTTGTATCTGTGTACTGCATTTGTCCTATGATACAAAACTTTAGGATATGAAGAAAAAGAAACACTGAACTGTAAATGCTCACCTGAAATCAAAAGTAATCCAATATTCTGCCTCTGAAACTCAGTTAAGCTACATATAATTTGGTTTATTGATGTCCCACATCTGCAACCCAGTAAAATTCACAATTGTTATGCAGCACAGCTGTGGTCTAGAGCCTCTCTGCACACAACACACTGGCAACAAAGCAAAAACTATTAACTTTTATATGTTTTTAACATATGGACCAGTTAGAAGTAGAAAGGCCTCTGTATCCTGAGTGAAAAGATATGGCTTCCATTATTTTGACCCAAATTCTTAAAAAATATAAATTCTGATTGATTTTTAAGTAGAGAGACTATAATTACAATGGCTGTGTTTCTGATTCATTTGACTTGAAGTGCCTGTGGTTATCTCTTAAAGGTGGAAATACTAACAACGGGAGTACCATTATAAAAAGATTTTACTGTAGGATAAATTAGTAAAATTAAGATGTATTTGAGTCTTTTGCTCTATCGTCATGTGTAGAATTAAGAGAAAAAAATCCACTAAGCCCAAAGGAAGCATGCTATATTTCAGCACATATGTATGAGTCACAGCAAGCCAAGAGACCTGCCACTACTTATTGCTAGACAAAGGGCTTGTACTCAATAGGAGCGTGCTGTGACAGACTTAACAGGTCAAATCTCCATTTTACTGAAAACAATGGCGAAGCATCTATGATTTCAACTGGCCAAGACTTCACTCTGTGCCCAGTAGTAACTGTTCATGGGACTGAAATTCAAGAAAATTCATTTGTTTCAGTTTTTCCTCCATGAGGAATCAGCTGCCATCAAAGTTACACATACATTAATACTGAGATAGTGCTCTTGCCATCAAGGAGTGATGAAAAGCAGTTCTTTAAAGTGATTTTGAAATAAGGATCTAGTCCCTGTGTTGTTTAGTGTGCATAAAGAAAGCCTGAAACATTTTTTTTACCTTCTCTCTCAGCACACGGTCAGTTAGTTGTTCGTTCTGGATTTTTTTATATGAGGCATACACTGTTTATAATTATTTTGTCTGAGGGCTATAAGCAGGGCTGGAGACTCAAAAGCACAAAGAACACAGACTAAAAATCAATACCGAGGAGGGGAAACGACCTTTAGTCAGGCTAATTATAATTAATTTGGTTTTGAAAAAAAATCTATTTTCATTCTATTTTGGATAAAAAATTCCTTTTAAAAACATCACTACCTTAACTTCCAGTGAGGATTGTGAAAACTTTCATCCCAGTTCTCTTTAATAGATTGTGTTAAAATATCTAGTCATATTAGGCACCATGAACAAGGAATATTTATTAGCAATTGATCATATATTGAAACTGTATCGTTCTGAATGTGTGAGCAAAACTCAATGCTATTGAAATTGTGAGACAGGATGTTTCTGCATTGCTAATGGCACTCAGGTCTCTATTTATTCTATGTAGCCAAGCCCAGCTTCTACAGTTCCTCAGAGCCAGGACAGGGATGTTTCCCAGGGACTCTGCCCTGGTGGTGGGAATGCTGGAGGATATCCCCTTCCCTCCCTCCAGGTGGGAACTCTCCCCCATCTCTGGCAAGTACCTAAGGCAGAGCAGAGCAGAGCAACCCTGAGAAAAGCTCTAAAGGTCTGTGAGTTGTATAACGGGAAAAAGTCTGCAGAGATCGTGTTTCAAGAGTAAAGAATCATGTTGTGTTGCAGCTTTTCTGAGAAGATCAAGCCCCTCTGGCACATCTCCCTAGACCACCAGCATGATCTAGTCAGCTGGAAAACATAAGGTAAGAGGGAGCCACAGTCTCAAAAAGCCCCAGTAGCTTTTCCCAAGCAGTCAGATGGTACCACCACTTAAAGGTGGTCAAGACTTAGAAATTCTTGAATATTATGACAGAGACACGTGGTCTGACTCCTCACTGATACTACCAGTCAATGTCTAGTGCTCTCCTTAATTTTTCCAATTAAAGCACTTTTCTCTTTCAGGGGACTCATTTTCCAGATCACATGATTCCTTTTCTCTCTAATGTTTTAGCTGCAACAGTGATGAACTAAAACTAGAGACAAACAGGAATGCATTATATCTGAATGGGAACATGTATATTCAACTGGAGTAGTGACAACTTTTCTTTTTGGTTTTAAACATTCTATTTCTCTCTTGTGTTTGGAGTAAATTCTATTTTAATTTCAGAATACAGAAAATTCTTAGCACAAGAAGCTGTGTCTGTAGAAAAAAGTGATAAATATAGAAGCAATTGAGAGAATTGATAGGTTAAACCAAATATGTTCATTCAATTTTGAGGTTAAAGGTCCCTAGAAGGCACAAACAGATTCCAAATGCGCTGAAAGTGCCTAAGTTTTCACTGAAAGATGACAAAACATGCTGCACACACTACAAAATTAGAGCTAGAACGCTTATATTCTGGAGTCCCGTAATTGTAATTGTGCACTCTCTTAAAAATAACTTACTATTGCAGATGTATATTTAACATCCTAGTGTTAATTCCTGGCCTTTAAACTACACAATCTGCTACTGTGAAACAAAAGCATTTGTTAAGAGGGGATAAGTATATTTGATAAATTACAGGGATTAACGTGATCTTAAATCAGTAAAATAATTTAGTCTTTTTAATATTTATTTTCTTGCTGCAGCTCAGCTTTTGACAGCAGAAGACATGAGTTATATAAATATACTTCAAACAGAGGATATTCTCAGGGTGGAAAAGGCATCTTTTTGTTCTTACTGTTATTTAAGAACTACATTTTCAGTAATTGTCAGACCCATGTTACCAGTCTCTAATTCCCTCTTGCTTCTGGGACAGCACCACCTAGTGACTATTACACATATTGGAGATTGCAGCTTGGCAAAAAACACCTACACTGCAAATTCCAGAGCTAGCTGCAAGCAGATGTGAGAATGCGTTGTTACTTATCTTCAAACAAAACACCGGAGATACTGGTAGAAGGCTCACTGCAAGTCTGGGTTACCTGGAAAGATGCAATATGGCTTCCATGTAAATTATTACTTTTTGCATCAGTCAGTAACCTACAAAAACCTGAACTGTATCAAGTTTATGAGTCTTAATCTGTTACTATTTTCTGGTTTGCTTTAGGAAAGAAGCACACATTGAGTGAAGAGGGCTAAGAGGCAAGGGACATTTACACAGTCACTGTTCTTTTGTTTACAAAAGTCTCTGTAGAAAGTTAAGAGAATGGCATTATGTTTCTTCACTGAGCAGAGATGAAGCAGCACTGCCAGCGATACCTTCTGTTCTCAGCCAAACCTTTCATTATCTTGCAAGCTGCCAAAACTAAACCTGGCAACAATCTGATTTTAGAACTCAGAGGCCCCAACACAGGATATGAGTGCCAATTATATTAGACAGCTGGAAAAAATAAAGCAAAAATCACAAAGACTTTTATAAAATAAAAATTACATAAGGGTTTTAAGCTATTCTTGTAACAACACACACAGGAACATATACATGATACTTTTTTAAACAGGATATCTAGTACCAACTTGATAGAACTACAGACAAGACTCAACTTGCTGTGTGCTCTTCATTGAAAGGTAAATGTTCTATAAGAGGAGGCAGAAAGGACTCTATGCATGTAAGCAGGAAACAAGAAAGGAATGTAAGAGACAAAACAAAGAAGTGGAAATAAATTAACTATACACTACTGCAATGAAAAGTATTTTCTTACTGAACCTTTTACACATCCTGGGCAAAATACCCAAGGTGAGTGCTTGCTGCCACTGAAAATATCTCTAGAAAGCCAGAGGGAGATGAGTTTGCATGAAAGCATGAGCATTCTGATTTAAAAATAGTAATAAAATCAAAAGTATTACATTTACAATAATTGGGACTGACAATCAGGACAAAGCATCTAATCTGTTTCATTCTGACAACAGCTCCAAGGTATGAAATGGCTAGTAAAGAGGGGTGCAGAGGCACATCTGACCAGATGTGAGCTTTCTTTTTTGCTTTTCTTGATGCATCTAGCCTGACTAAAATAACCTCTTTTACCAGTTTAACATGGACTTAAATGTCAGAAGTAGACACAAAGGTTCTTTGTTCCCTACTTGGGCACAAACCAATCCTACTCCATCTTAAACTACGTCCCCCTCCATCTAAACTTGTCATAGCTGAAAGGGAAAAAGGAGAAGCAGATTCCTCATTGGATCCTCACCTCTCAGGGATCTCTAAAAGGATGATTTGAAGGGGCCTTCTAATTACAGGAAGAGGACAGAGACATTGTAACAGGAACCTATCCTATTTAGAATATAAACAGATTATTTTGCCATCAGTTTTACATGTGCGAAGAAGGCTCCAATGTACATGTTTCTCCACATGTTGTTTTCCTACACAATCTGAAGACAGGCATCACCAGAGGCTATGAGGGTCCAGAAATCCCAGACAGAGCTGCTGTACGGGCACAGATTTGCATCTACAGTCCATATACAATAAACCTACACAGCACTACCTAATGCGTGTACACTTATTTTTACCTAAAAATACAACAACCTAATTTGCGTATGTCATATCATATCACAAGAACTTTGCAATCTAATACAATCCTTCATATTTAGATTACTCCTTAGTATTACATCTTTTTCTTGGTTATTATGAAAAACATACGTTAAAAAGGTAGAAACTATTGAAAAAAAACATTTGTTGCCTGGTTTGCATGTATACTGCAGAACTACTGTTTGTATAGGTTACTGGTATTCCAACACTTATCCATGGAGTAATCAAACTTCATCTTGCTGTTTTATTTATCTATTGATCTGTGCACTTTCATGTAAAAAAGTGTCAACAATTTCAAATCAACTGTGATAATTAATTCTAGCAAATTACTATGTGTTTTTTATAATTTGTAAGAAACTTTATGTATTGCATCAATGCATCTAAATAGATGGATATTACCTCCAAAACAACTTGATCTACGTTATATGATTTATGAACTATAAGACATAGTACACAAGAATCTATCAACTGAGAACTGATCTTAGTAAAGGAAACTTTACTAAGAACAAGGAAACTCTCACATTCTCATCCTGCACTGAAAATGAGTTCATGCCCTACATGTCAGATAATCTCCTTTTCTCTGGAGTGAGGGATGAATCTTGCTGCCTGGGTTGTTTAGAAGAATTTGTGCTCGTATATTTAAAAAAAAAAAAAAAATCAAACAAATGAACCATTAATATTTTAGATACCTAGGAAACTTTAAACAGTAGAGCTGAAAAAGAATTTCAAAAATTTGTCCAGAAACAATTAAAATTTTTAATGAGTAGGTAGTTGAAGAGGTTGCAGTGTTAACAAAGCTGTGCAGAACATACCTGTTTTTGTTAATGGGCTGGAGAACAACTGCTGAAGAAGTTTGTTCTCTGAAGTTCGCAACACCACCACTACATCAGCAGGGAGAGTGTCTCTGTTCTTCTCAAGGAATGCACAGGCATCATATAATACCTAGCATGGGAAACAGAATATGAAAAGTTGCTAAAAAGGGTTATTAAAAAACTACTATGTTCTTTAAAATGTGACTGGTCAAGACAACGGAGTAGATCAGTTAGTTTGGTTCTGATGAGCAAAGGACTTACAAGAACAACTACAGCAGGGTCTTCAGAAGGTGAACCAGCTATATCAGCACCTGTATTCATAGCATGTCACGGCACATTAAATTGGGTTAAGTGGCTTAAATCATGTTGTATTATGCATTATTTGTATTATGCTTTTTATTGTATGCATAATGTAATACAACAGAGATAATTCATTAAAGCATAAGCTGTCAGTTTACATATGAAGTAAGAAATGGTTCTCAGGTGGTCATCATCTGCTTCTTGTCTGCACCAAATGTGACCTATAAATAGACCTGCTGGAGGCACAGGAGTAAGTTGCACATCTCTAGTAAAATAGGTTTCTCACTCCTTCAAAAATGATAGTAGGAAAACAAATCATTCATCTATTTAAATTATTTCAATTGTTTTTATTAGACATTAACATCTGGCTATTTGTATTCATATAAGAAATCAGTTAATTTTTCTTAACTTTTTTGGTTTTTAAATCACAGTAATTTTTCAGACCTGTTTTATTATCATTATGATATTCCTCTCTAGTCTGTTCTCTCTAAATGTTCTCCTGCAATACAGAACTGACAAGTAGTGTTTTTATGACTTGGCCATTTGGGTACAAAGAATTTACTAAACCTGTGCAAAATTTCAGTTATTCTTACAAACCAGAAAGCTGGACAAAGTTTACTAGAACATATTTTAAAATTTTGGAGTCTTATGATGAGCCAATAATGAGACTTCATTGATGAGTGATATAAAATATGGCTTATTTAATTTTTAATTTTTTTATAAACAAAGATTTGGACCTGAAATCACAACCAAAGTTCATATTACGTGAAACAACTGGACTGTTATTCCTTATCTAAAATAATAATTGAACTGCTGAAAATAAGTATTCAGTTGCTACAGAGTACAAGAAAACATCTGTGCTAGCTAGGTTCAGTCTTACAGGATTCTAGGTTCTACGGCAGACACTGTTTCAGATTGCATTTTTTATCCATAAACTTTATATACAATTCACACACAGAACTACTGTGGCATTCACATGATGTTAACAATCACGTAGTCTGTTCTGGCTCCAGAGAGTTGCTCCTTTGAAATGACGCTAGTAATGGCATTTCTGGTGCCAGATTTCTTTCAGAATAAAAGGTGGTTACTGTCATACACACATGAAAATTTTATCGCAGATTCTAGATTTCTGTAAACTTTATCATTTTGTCTCTTAACATAAAAAAAAAATTACAAAGCAGAAACTTTGGATAAAACAAATAATGACCATGCCATGAACTAAATAAAAATGACATGATCTTACCTTTCCAGCATAGTGATGAATACCAAATGACAGTTCTACTCCTTTTGGTCTCCAAAAGTATTTGCATCGTAGGTTGTCTTCAAATTTATCTAGACATTGGGAAGAGACATTGATATAAGTGACTTAGAGTGACTAAGCAAAATCTGCACCCTAATTAGGGACAATTTGCTGCTCAAGAAGCCAGAACTATCACAAATGCAAATACGCTCAGAAATAGCTGTGTCCAGCTTCTCTGTGCTTTCTTCCAAGCTACTATTTCTGAATGGAACATCTCATTCTAAACTAGCCCAGTAAGGCTGTCCTTCAAATCCCACTGTTAGTGGCTAGTTTTGTGCATGTAAACTATCAAATAAGAGGGGCCAATGAGAATGTGTGATGACTTCTCATATTTTGCTATGAATTTGCTTGTATGTATATATATAGGGTTTGGGGTGTGTTTATTTCAACTATGTACATTCAAAGCTGTGCATATATCTTACTTGCTTAAATGCCTAGTATTTGTATTTTCCCTATCTTCCTTTCCCCATTCATTTCGTTTTGTACATCATGTGTCAAGTACATGTTAATGTCTTCAGGCTGGAACTATCTTTCATTTGCTTATGGACTTCTACGAAAAAAGAGGCTTCTACCTAAAACCTCTTCCAAAGAGGCTTTCTGTTTCCTGTGACTACCTCTATAGAGCTGACAGAAAAAGAAACACCACTTTCTAAGAAAAATGTCTTTTATGCCGTGATATTTTGTATGCTCTTTAATATTTTGTAATGCAATTAGTGCTGATATTGTAAAACTTGCTATTATATTTCTTCATCTGAACAGGTGACTAGAGACCTGAGGCCAGAATGAATACATAAAATTCTCTGTCATATCGTACAGGGCAGAAAATATCAAAATGTTTTTTCTAATGTTAGAATCAATTAGTATTTTGTGTTAGGTCTTTTTCTTTCTATTAACGTTTAATCAAGCTTGTATTTTAAGCAAAAAGATCTAAGTTGGAATTTTGGGGGGGCAGGGGGATTATGTGGTGGAATTAACGATTGTCTGGCACATCTTCGAGAGGGCAAACTATCCCATTTTGCTTGAGGGATCCTGTTGTACTGTGTACAGATCAGCAGTAGGGCTGCTGGAACAGGGAAAGTGCCTCTGTGAAAGTGTAATTTCAATATTCACGGGATTTACGGGATCCACCAGAAAGCACATGGCTTTAGTACACAAATGAGGACTGGAATAAAACCATAGCATTCATTCTATCTGCAACCTAAATTCAAGTTTCAACTTAGCCTAGCAGAAGTTAAAAATCCTGTGCATATATTGTGTATTTTATTAGGCAGCTGTCATTTTTCTCTGACTAACAGTTTGAGACTCTGCTGCACATTCCATCAAAGCAACTGGAACTCTCTGTTTCATATTGCAGGGAAAACTGTAGCTCTAGTGAATAAAAGCAAGACTACAGTTTTAAATGTGGCATGTGCTGCATGCTTTAAAGTTGGCACCAAGATTTCTTAAAATATACGTAAAATATGCAGGAATAGAAATATTCAGCCAGATGGCACACCAGAAATAACACACACTTTCTATTTACGATGAGTTAATCTGGAGTGAAGCAGTATTTTCTAATTGGATAAACACGGGCCTAGGAGCCTGGGAGATCTAAATTACACTCTCAGCACTAATGCTGCTCACAGGGTGGTCCTAGACACAAGATTCTACTGTCTCATCCTTCCCTTCAGTAAAAGGGGATAAATGCTGCTTGATGTACCTCATATAGAGAGACAAGATACTGATTGTTTCCTCATAAGACTGGAAAGACAATAAGCCCTTGACACCTGATACGTAAGATAACTTTTGCGATATAAAAAGAACAGAAAACACAGCAGAGAAAAATGATGAAGAACAATGAAAAATATACTTAAAATATCAAATGAAATGGCACAGCCTCAGCAGGATAATAGGCTACTAAAAATTCATTAAAGATGTCATTCCACCTGCACCGTCATTATTTCCCAAAATTTTTGTTTGCACATACCAACTAAAGTTAGGTCTGTTGCCTGAGGAAATCGACTTTCTTCATCTAGTAGAGACAGAAGACCCATGGGTTTCTGAAGGAACATATCTAGAAGTGGACGATTGTCCTCGTACTCCACTCTAGTAGCATCAATTCCCTCACTCTGATATTCCATCTGTAAAGTTACTAGCACGGTATTAATATTGAACCAGTAAAAGCAACATCATCATTAGGTCATTTATGAAACACAACAATACTCTATAGGCCCCAACAACATTATTCACAAAACTTCAACTGAAACTGTCATTACCTGGCATTTAAATCACATACCCATTTTAAAAGTTATAATGCACTCCTGAATATGATCAGGACAGCTGATTCAACTAGATCTCATCAGAGTTGAACTTACCTGCTCAAGTGCAAAAATATGTTGATTGAAATAAAACTGGATCTGTTCATTAGCAATATTTATGCACAGTTGTTCAAAGGAATTTCTTGCAAAGTTCTCAAATCCGAATATGTCTAGTATCCCAACATTCATCCCATTTTCAACATTGCTGCATGTGAAAATACAAACAAAATTCATCATGGGCAACATCAAGTTAAAGTAAATATAAACATGGTAACAGATTGCGTAATTGATTCAGTCTGCTGCAAAAATGGAGAAAATGTGTGTTTCAATCAGTGCATTTGTTTAGCGTCGTTAACACTTTTGTTTTCCACTTGCTTCTTGTTAATTTCCATGAAGAAGGCAGGAGAATCATAGGTACATAATAAAGACACTTAGCAGCCGTATTAAAACAAATAGTTTCAATAGGCAGATCCCAACTAAAATCTATTGTCTGCTCCCCCAGGTAGACAAAAGTCAAGCTTCAATATTATGTTCTTTGCTATATTCAGTCAGAAGGGTAATTATCAAGTCTGCTGCTGCTACAAAGTGGACTGTTAAGAGCCCATGTGCTAGCTCAAATTATACCACAGTCACCGTTAGAACCACAAGTATGGGTGAGGACATGTCTACATGATATAGCAAAGTGTCAAAGAAAGATTTCTGATCAGAGGCATTTTCACATCATTTAAGGGGTTCTCTTGTTTCTAAAAATCTCTACAGCTGCTTGAAAAAGACCAGAGTACCCAGATCAGTACCCGGCAATGAAATCACAAGGATGCACAGTGTGAACATTTCTGAAATTATGAATAATAAAAACTTGCATCTCAAGTAGCAGCACAATAATAATAAGTATTTATTACTAGATTACAAAAGCAGAAGGACTGCAAGGACTGTGAACACATAGTAGAGTTTTTCGGTGTACTCCAATTATTTCTCAGCCTTTGGTATGATTTTGAAGTTCACTACTTAGGAACCATCTCTTCAAAGAATTGTATAGCTCTTTAACCACCCAATTTCCATTGACTTCAGTAGCTAAATTCCACTAAGCTCTTTGAAAATGTTGGGGTTAATGTCCTGGAAACAGAATTTAGTATCACAGCATGAAAGCTATTTTGAAGCTTTAGCCAAAATAAACACAGCACACTTTCTGCAAAATCAAAAATATACAAATGCATGTACCCATCAAAGACATATGCACAGCAAATACACATGGTTCAGTGATGTGTAACTTGCCATATATTTTTATCTGGCTGAAGCAGCGTATTAATACGATTTACGATCCAGCTGAAGAGCCGGCCATAAAGTGCTTTAGACATGGCATCTCGCACATCAGCTGCTTTGTCCACGGTGTTTGTTCGGATAATAGTCTCCCCTCGTGTTACAACACAGTGGGAGGTTAGGGCCTCTTGAAGTTCTTCTGACCCAATACTTAACAGTGCAGCAGCTAAAAGACAATGGAAAAAAGATACGCAACTGTGACTACGCAGTGGAAATGACTAGCATTGCCCAACTGTTACCCTGAGTTAGATATTCTCACAAATACAGACAAATTGCATTTACAGAACAGACAATGTTAAATTGTATTTACCATTATCTAAGGCTTCTGGGTTGGGAACCTCACTTTTATCTGTTTGGTGTTGTGAAGAAATGGCAGCAAACTCAATATTTCCAGTATTTAAGATCCCAGTCAGGATTCTGTACACTGAGTACACTTCCTGTAAAAGAACACAGGAAGCACTTTCAAAGAATCCAGTTTGGTGGGCACTGGAATGGCTATTAAAGCTTGAGCTTGCTCTGAGACCAAGTTCTACAAATTCAAGTAAGCTCCTGTTGACACAGAAGACAGTGTGATACAGAATTGTGAGTATACTTGGCTGAGTACTAACTGAGACCTCAGGCTGGTCTTGGTTTCTTTCACAGTTCACTTCTGTCATAAGAGAAATTCTACAGGACAGGTGTGTATCCAGAAAACCAAACGGCAGCCTGTGCACAGGCAGCACTGGAGGTAGTTCTTATAAAGAATGTTAATAATG
>NW_010394289.1:13985-41696 GCF_000710305.1 Buceros rhinoceros silvestris
TTCAGCAGCGGGATCTCTTACCTCGTCAGTGAATCCTATAATTCTAAAGCAATGCTGAATCGCTTCAAATTGTCTTCCATAAGAATCTTTAGTAACAATATCATGCATCACTCTTCCAGTTTCATTATCAATATATCTAAATAGATGGGAGAAAGAAAGCACCATACTAGCAGATATGCCAGTACAACCTCCAGTGATTTCAATACAATACTGCAGTCATGGGAAAGAACTTTTATCTCAATATCTTATATCAATATACTTTGGTGCTAATTCATAGGAAGTTTTTGTTTCTGTTGCACTAACTTTTGCTTATTCTTTGCTAATATCTATAAGAGTGTTACCAACAGTTCACACACATCATCTCACCCAGTACAGACTAGATGCACCCAAAGTACAAATACTGATTAAAAAACACAACTCCAAAGCATATTCTGGGTTCTTATTGAAGCATTACGGTAAGAAATCGTAAGGTAATTGTCCTGATCTGAAATAATTTGACAGAATATCTACAAAATAATAAGCTTGATTCTTACTTCTCCTCTTTAAATAGTTCAAGTTCTCAAACAAATACAAATAATGGAATGCTTTATTGTCCATCACCTTCTTTGCTTGGGAGGATAAAATTGATCCTTAAGGGTTGAAGAACGATTAAGAGAGGTTTTAAACCATCATACTGAAAGCAAGAGTTGATCAATAATTACAATGAGCAGTTAAAGCAAGTGACAGTTACCTAGGAGGCTTTTTATCAGGAAGTCTATATTCAGAAAGTTTCTTCTGATGATAAAGGCCAGCATAAATATAATAAAATATGTGGAAATTTTTCTCTCCCCTGGAAAAGAAAAAGAAGTATCTTTTTAAAGCACATGTGTTTCTTCTTGTAGCATTTTGTACAATGTAAAAGTAGAAGCTCACTGAAGCAGGTAGCAAATCTCCTACTTGTTTTAATGGTGTACTATCAGCAACTGTGAAACATAGAAAACCCAGCCAAGCACAATATTTCTCCAAAGAATGGAGCAGCTCTGGCTTCTACTCCAAAAGAACCTAACTGACTATTCTGGTTGTCACAGCACTGTACAAAGGATCACTGCTTCAGCAGAAGACACAATAGCATTTAAATTATTTTTGAGAATTAAACAGTAAACAAACATTATATAAATGTGAAAGCACAGACAATTAATATACCTACACAGCCTGTTTTATGACCCTTGATTTTTCAAGTAGATATTCAGAAATCTTTGCCCCCATTACAGCTCCTGTGGGTGTAAACATCATTTCCAGATATTTTCCAAAGCGACTTGAGTTGTCATTGATGGCAGTGCAGGCATTCCCAAATGCTTCAACCAGAGGATTCACCTGAAGAATTTTCTCACGCAAAGCACGGTTATTGGCCTTGACAGAACGGATACAGATCATAAGGAACATTACAAAATATATTGCTTACCCACAACCCAAGTCACGCTTCAGAAGTATAGCACCCCTTTCTCATGCTTGTATGGACTTAGATACTGCACTAACCTTTCTACTTACACAACAATAGGGCCAACAAATTGATGAGAAAGTTTCCCAGAAGCAGGAAAAAACAGATTCTTCTCTGCAATTGTTCTGCCTCTGAGGTGTCATAACTAGAGTATCAAACCCATCAAAAACTAAACACATCTACTTAAGGTTAACCTTACACCTTGATTTTCCCATCATTTTGCACTAACAGCATTACTCATAACATTTAAATGTGTAAGAGCTTCTAAGATTAGAGCCATAGCAAGATCTGTATTCTTTATTGTATAAATGAACAATGGTGTATGTGATAAACACAGTAGAAAACTACAGGCACTGAACTCTCAGGATCTGCCACCTTCTCTTTAAAGAAATATTGAATGGCTTAGTGCAGTCGTACCCTAGTATCAACATTCAATAACCTCACATGCCAAATTACTCTGTTCCTCACTCAAGTGGGACAATTCATATCAACAGCTTTAAGCAATAAAGATTAAATAAAGTGGAAATTGGGACGGGGTTGGGAAGATTTGTTCATAATTTTACATGATTGGCTAAGAAATACCTTTCCCAAGAAGGTCAAATGTTGGACAATCAGATGGGCACTTTCTGTCTTTCCAGCACCACTTTCCCCACTGATGATAATGCACTGAACACACAAAACAAAATAGTTAAGTGCATAGCTCACAACATGGTCATTTCTAGCTACTACTGCTTCTATCTGCTTTTTAATGTTTAGTATCAAGACTACAAAATGCTTTAAAGGTCAAGTCCCTCAACTGCCTTCTGAAAGGAAAGATCAGTAAAGGCTCAGTGTAGTAATTTATTCCCTAGATGACTAAAATGTGTGTCTCAATACCCGATAGCCATATGCATGTGTGTGAAGCAGTGAACTGAGTTTCTAGGGGCAAAGACACATAAATGAGTGACCACCTCTACAGGCTAACACACACTATGCACACATGCAGCTTGTTTCACATGCTTAAAGCTCAGAAAATTGCCACAGCTCATTGGTGCAAGATAATTCAACAGTGCATCTGAGCTCACTGCATTGTCTTCATATGAATTAACAAGAAACACAGCGTACAGCTGTATTTAACATACCTGCTCCTAGTTTTAAAAATAATCTTATTTAAATAATTGCTCCTGTGTAGTGAGGTTATTCTGTAGCTGATGCTGATATTCAAGCTAGAACAGCAAACTACCACCTAAACGTTTCAGAAAAATATGCATGTGCTCGTTCTGGGAGAACATATCCATCTTCTTCCTGAGCCAGCACTCCTTAACACATGGTATTTTATAGGGTCTCCAAATACCTTCCAGACTCAGGGATAAGCTAGAATGATCTAAATCACTTGGTATCCTCCTCTTTGCTGTTACACTTCATGAAAGAGATGGAAGTAGAAGGCCAGTACACCTTGAAGGCCAGTTCACACCAGAACAATGAACTGTGAACACTTCAGGTTATAGCAAGGAAGAATTCCAACAGCATTTATTATTTTCACATTTGTTCATGTGTTCTACAGATCACCACTACCAATATTAGTCTACCTAAGGTACAGTATCAACTGACATATTCTTAAAATGTTAACACTGAGCAGCTGCATAGATCTGTGTTTTATGCAAACACCTGAAAATTATTTGCACAACACTGTGAACATATAAGATTCCTGAATATGAGAAGATACAAGGACCTAAAATACTTGATGCAATGACACTTCACACAGCACTGAGCTTTTTTGAAAAGGTTTGAAATACACAGCAGTTCTCTGGTAGTGTCTTGTGGTGTCTGACAGCAGGGGCAGGGATTGACTCTAAATAATGTGTGCAATATGACATTTGCAGCTCATTTATTTGTTTCTTGTCAGGCATTTTTGTTCTTCTTGAGAACAGGTAACCCAGTGATGAATTTACAGGGTTACAATTTCTAACTTCATTGTCCTTCTGTCACTTGAGAGGCCATGTACAACAATTAATACAGTTAAAGCCCATGAGTTCTTGTAGAACTCATTAACTCTTGTTTAAACTTGACTTCAGCTTCAGGAGAGTTAGACCTGGAGTCAATTTTCAGGCTTCACAGAAAAAAACAAGGAAAACCTCAATGGATAAAACAAACAGAATAAATAAAATTTTCATCTGGCTACAGTGTTTATCTACTGCAACTTTACCTGAAGAACCAACATAACATTGGCCAGGTAATGGAGATAAACACGCACCTATAATCCTTTGTAAACAGAAAATAGGAAACCGATTTAGAACTAAATTCAAATTACATCTAAAATGGATATGAAACATATAATATTAAAGAAGTACAAAGTTAGCCTGACGGGCTGATGTCAAATCTAATTTTTTTCCTCAGATAACAAGTTCTCACATAACTTATTCTACAGGATTACTTGTTTTCTTTAATGCCTCCAAAGCACCTAAGTCATTAAAGAAGTACTAGCCGTCTCTCAAGCCAGTGTGCTTCTTCCACATAGTCAGTAGAATTCCTTTTTTCTTCATCTTCAGTGTCCCTTTTATTTCTCTTCTTTGCTTGGTATTTTCTATTTGCAGGTTTATTATTATTTTATTCTGCTTTTGTGATTTTAAAAAAGCATTTTCTATGAATTATCATGTGATGTGCAGAGCAAAATCCAGAGGATTTTAGAAATAAAAATAATTATTAGCGCTCAATATTCACGTACAAACAGCACATCAAATCAGAAAAAAGTACAAAGTTACGATCTTAAGAATATAATAAAAAAAATCTAGCTTCTATGGCATTGTATTTAATTCTCATTAAAATCATTGCTATGTAACAAATGTAATAAGCATACAAGTCCAATCCACACAAGACCTAGCCTTAATATATTTTACTAAAAAGAAGTTAATGGTTCCTATTTTTTGAGATTTGTAGTTAAAGGAATTGATTATCCATTGCTTGATAGTGTCTTTATGCACAGGAAAAGTGGTTCAAACTCTATTAATCTGTTTTGGCACTGAGACCATCCAATTTGACACACATGTAAATTATTACAATGCCTAGCGCAAGACATGTTACGATCAGAGTATGCAGCAACACTCTGCAGCTGGTGTCAGCTGCCAGGACTTCATGTGTGTCCAGGAAACTATAGAGGGCAGACAGCCCTATCATCTTACTTGGCTTTTTAGTTTCCTCTATGCTACTGTATCCTCTTCAGAATTCTCAAACCTGACTAGATTTCTACTCCTGATATAGGAATAAAAGGTGTAAGAAAAAATTTCCCAAAGTACAACATAAGAGAACATTAGCCATAGCCATGTAGCATAGTGGCAGTGTAACTAATACATCTAAACCAAAATGAACAGATTCCTACCTGATCTTTGCTGAATGTAACCATACTTTGGTAGGCAGCATCCGCAGAGGCAAATATATGGGGGGGATTTGATGAACGTTTCACACCATGGTAAAGTTTGGAGAACTAAATTTTAAAAATAACATGAAAGTCAAAATAAGCAACTTAGCTACATAATTGAGAACTGAAAAGAGGATAGTGACTATCGCCTGTTCTACAGAAGGTAGTTGCCTGTTTTACCACAGAATTTCCACTGAATCATCTAGAAGAAGAGTGGTAATTCTTGGCACTGCTCAATTTCCAGAGTACAAATTACACCTAAAACGCACTTCAGTGCTTCCCACACAACACAGTGAAGAGGACTGTATCACAAGGAACAGAATTTCAAACAAGCACTCAACCAAGGAAACACCTAATCTATATAAAAGAAACTTCAAAGACAACAGTGAATCCGAAATCTGGCACCTCTACCTGCAACCCTGATTTAGGCACCTGTGGAGACTAAGATTTATGGCTCCACCTCTCTTCATATTTCTAGGGAATTAAGCTACCTCTGTCCTTAGAGCATTTGATCCACCTGTTTCTTTAAAGCAGCAGCTGATGGTATAGGACATGCGATAACCCAATAGAGCGATTCTTCAGGAAGCAAGAGCCTCAGCGTAAGGAGGCTCATATCACCATATTCTGTTTCCCAGAAGACCTAAATGCCAGACAAGAGGCAGAGCTGTGGTTGGGGTAATCTTCATTCCTATGGAACAAATTCAAATGGTATTTGTGCCACTAAGCAGAAAGGAATGAAATAAAATGAGACTGAATTTAAAAAAAAGAAAAAATTGTAGCCATTCTTTTCTGTGGCTTTTCTTCTTTCTGGAAGAAGAAAAGGCTGGAGTTTAGTCTGTGCTCCTAGCTTCCAACATCACTTAAGTATTTTAGTCAGTGGTGTTAATAGAAATGTAAAGTGAGTACTGTCCACAGCTTGGAATCTCTTACCTGGGGAGAATAAATGCTGAGATTCTGGAAGGGGTTTAAGGCTATTAAAATATCTCCAACATAAGTATAAATCTGTAAGTCAGCATAGCGTTTCTGTAGCTGATGGATAATAGTATCCTGAGAAGATTACAAAAAGTTTGATAGTTAAACAGTATTTTCCCAGTTAGGAACAATTTTGTAAATACACTGAGAACACTTGATTAAGATATACTTAATTATAACTAATTATTTTTCAAATGCCAACACCACAAATCCAAAAAAAATTTTTAAAAACTCTTGCTAATGCCATAAAACTAGGTTAAATGGCAACTCCTATTTCCAGGCTAATACGTATTTTCTTACACTAGCCTTAAAAGCAAACCTTCTGGAGAGCAAATGGCCATGCATGTTATTGCTGCACTTCATAGTACATTTCCATTTAATTTTTTATTTGACCATGAAACAAGCATAATAATTTTTTAAGGATTAAATTTTAAGCAGTAGTAAGAGACTGTTTTAAACAGGACACTAGCACAATTTAGTATTATGTCTTTTTCTTGTTGGCATGTAATTTAAGGATCATGAAAACAAAATTTTACAGATACTCTGCATATAGGTGATATAGTGAAATATGCAACTGATATTATTGCTTTTTATTGAGAAGCTGTAGATACCATATTATTCTACATAAATTCATCAATCTTAGGAAAAATCACTTAAATCTAGATCTTCATGATTGAACTTCATGTTTTATGAAACTCACAAAATACTATAAACTGGCATAACTCATAATTAAATTCTTCCACATAGCAGAATTCACTGCTACTGCTTTTATATCACTCTAGAATTTTAATGAATTGATGATAGCAGATCAGTTGCATGACAATTCCTTTGCATGGTGAGACAAAAGCTTACAAGAAGGAATTCTTCTCATTCTGTTAACAGAATTCTAAAAGGCAGAAACAGGCAAAATGTGAGGCACAATTGTCAGAAACTGCTACTCAGATAGTACAGTACCTCATCTAGAACTTCCAGATTTACCAGGTCGTCATCTAAAGAATACTTCTCAGCTCCATCCACATGGTAAGATCTTCTAGTATGTATTCGTTCATGCCTGGAATTTTTTTGGTAGAGCACCAATGTAATAAAACTGTATTAAATACAGCAAACATTAAGAGGGAACAGGAAGTCATGTGTGAGTGTTTTTGTCATATAGAAAACAGACATGCCTCCTGAAATACATATTTTTCCTTTATAAAAGCAGTAGGTCAGCTTGCTGCCCCGTGTAATATCTGTTTTCTCTTTCACATATATAACCCAATCTATTTATCCATGCTCCGAGATGATTTATTTGTAGAGTTACTATGCCCTACTCACACAGTAAAGTATAAAAAAAATTCTCCTTCTTTTCCCTTGCCTCCTCTCTCTAAGTTAATAAACTACCACTCTGTTTAATTAAATCTTCCCCCCACATACCCAGCCTGTAGTATTCTCATCTAACAAAGTTATAAGAAGCAATAAGTAGTATAAAATCCTTCTGTTACCTTGGTGTATGCCAAAGCGCCTCCTCAGATGACCCTAGATCTGGCCCAAAACAACATTTTTGAACCACAGCTGCCATCAGACTCTAAATTGTGTGGATGTTCAGTCAGCTTGTCCTCAGAGATTTAAGCCACACAATAAGCAGCAGAGACAAACTGTCACATAACCCCTTTATAATCAGATTATACTGAAGGAATCTTTGAAAATGCTGTGTATATGATTTTAAACAACACATCTTGTTGAAACAGGGACAAATCTAGAAGCTGTAATATATCTTCCACAGAGGGGGTGAAATATGAATGCTGTAAGCACAACTAGCTTTTCTTTACAACAAATATAATCAAAGAGTAGTGGGAGGACACCCACCGAGATACAGACTGCATCCTGCTGAGTAACATTTAGCATTGATCCTCAATGACAGTCCTTGACAGATTGTTTCTGCATTGGTTGCCATGTAGAAAGTAGGAATCACTTGATCACACATCCTGAAACCATCCTAAATATTATATTAAGTTCTAATAGAATGGCACTGTGCCTTGGCAGGAAACATTGCTTATCTATAATGTCGAAGGTTAATATGAAGATGCAGCAGATCTTTTTTTCTTTAATCATATCTTCATAAACTCATGGAATTGTTTCAAAAATGAGCATTGAGGCTTTTGCTTTTTTCCTGTTTATGCACTCTTCTACATTTTAAACCAGTCAGCTTTCATTCAATAAGAGAACGTTTTCATATCCAACAGCTATTGTATCACCGGAAGAATTATTGCACAGAAAATCTCTAACGAAGAGGAAGGAGAAGAGCGTTAGCTATGATTACAGCTTCACTGATAATTGCGATTCACATCTAAAGATCTTAATTCTTTTGTGTCTTTTTTTATTAATTTTTCTTATTTACTTTTGGCTACTTGATGAGTTCGGGAAAACTATTCTGTAATGGTTTATTTGAATTGTAACTAAAAAAGACCTGTGCAAACGTTTTGTCAGTTAAGAAATAAAATAGCGAGGACATTGCAGCTTTTGCTGACAGTCCTACTTACAATTTTACATCCTACATTCCCAGAGATGTTAGTTTGTTTGATGTTGTACATAAGAATAAATGAAAGAAGGAGAATCTATGAAAGAAAAAATGTTACAGGGAGTATTATTTCCAATGGGCAGCATGGTGATCATGTAAATTTGTTCGATGTTCCATTCAGGTAAATTTTCCATTTTCAAATCTTTGACTAGGTGTTGGGTTGTGGGTTCGTTCTGGCTTTTCTCTTTTATTAAGCAGTCACTACATTCAAGAACATCACACTTCTCTGACAAGTCAGACTCTCAAAGGAATATGAATGCATGTAAGTGGCCTAATGTACTGCTGTTTTTTCTAATTATTGTTTCTGTTTCAAACCAGAATTCAACCTCTTACTTCATTGCAGAGAGGAACACTGTTGGAAATAATGTAAGTCATTCGGAGGTGGGAGCAAACCTCAGTCTATAACTGAAGCAAATATTTTAACAGTTGCTTTACTTCACAGAGATGTAACTAACAAAGCGATTAGATGGCTAGACATTATACCTAACATAACTCACCTGTGAAACACTCATCTTTTCTTCCTAGAGCAAACCATCACAGCTACAATACCCGTTTGCAACAAGCTGCAATAATGGATGCATCTACCAGAGGTGCAGAGAGGAAGGGGAAGACAGCATTCAAACCTAAGCATCTCTAATTGCAGAATGGCTTTGTAAACTAATCTGTTATCTGATCATGTATTAAACTCCTGCTATTTGTTCTCCTTAAATGATAAATGAATAATTTTTTTTTATTGGAAAGTGGTTTTTTTAACACTGTGTAAATAGATAACTAAGGAAACTGGTCTTAATCAAATATAAATAAAACATATATACCGTCGTGCATGTATTTTCTTGTCCTTAACTAATTTTCCTAAGTACATGATTAGGAAGAGGATATTAGGAGCATAACATCACATTAGCTTCAAATCTCCTGCTGGCCTCATCAGTTTTCTACTGACCCTATGTCCTGCAGATACATTGACAGAGTGAGAAGGAAGAATACAGTAAACTTTAATTATATCCACAATTTTATATCACAAAAACAAACTCCTTTTAAAACTTTTTTTTTTAATTCTTAAAAAGCAGAAGGAAACACTCAATTGGAGAAATAACTTTGTATATTTTTGCATAAAAAGTAGAATTATCATCCTTCCGTTCTAAAGACATATAAGATGTACAAATTCTAAGCAAAAATAAAATCAAAAGCATTAGGCTATTTGCCTTAAGGTTCCAGCAATGTTCTGAATCATCACTTCGACAATGTAGCCTCTTCACTGACAAAAGAAGTTGTGTAAAGGGCCGGTTGCTCTAAGTACCTAACCTTATCAAACCTGAAGAGCAGCATAAGATTTATTCCAGAACTCCAGAGACAAGCACTGTCTGTTGAAAACGGTTCTATCCTCCCAAGATCTTTCCTGTGCCTTTTTATCAGGCAGGAATAGCTGGAAGGGACAGTTTTCTTGGATTTTGTAGCAGGACCAAAAGGCAAGAAGCATTTCTCCATCTGGAGAACAATTTCATGAAGAGGGTGGGAAACATTAATTTGTTCTACTTGTGGGGAAGAGATAGTTTGAAAAACGTAATGTCTTTTTGTACTAGACACCAGCCATCAAAATATAAGTGCACTGTAAACAGCTATATGCTCATATGTCCCTGCTATCAAGCTGATGATGGGGAAGGAAAAGCTAGATGTACCACCTAGACTTCTGGATTGAAAAGTTATCTTGCTGACAGGTCCACCCTGAGGAAGAGGGCAGCACAGACCAAGGATCTTTATGTTCATTGGGAAGCTTCCTCTCTGATCTCTCTCCTCTCAACCCTTACACTCTTTTATGAATGCCTTTTCTGGCCTCTTCGTGCAGTTAAGCATTTACGTTTACTTTTTTCTTTTCTAGGACTCACACAGGAAAAACTGTTTCTGTACTTGCTCTTCTTTACATTACTGTCAGTTTTTAAAGTAATTGCACCAAAACTGAGATTTACAAGAAAAACAGCACAATGAGAAAGAAAAAAGTGGAGAGTGTGCTACTGCCACAGAGAGAAACGCAGCCTATCTCCTGCGCGTTGCAAAGAGTGAATTTTGCCTCTGTGAATCAGGATTCAGCCTAGACTAATTTGCTGAAGAAAGGTCATAATAGAAATACTGGCACAGCCTTAACTACAATATAAATGCTGCAGCTATAATGAAAATCAGTGCAACCTCCAATAAAAATACATATTCTATAGTCAGACCAAGGATTACTTTTGTGGGCCACTGTACCTTTGTGATTAAAAAAAAAAAAAGGAAAAAGTTTTAAACTCGTTTCACTAATATGTATATAGATGAAGGCTAGAAGAACTGCATTAAATTACATCGTGTATAGCATCAAAGGTCTATTTCTTTCTGTTTCTCTTATTATCTCTGAGTCCAAACAAAGTTACTGGATGGATGCAATCAAGTTTCTTGCAGTTAACTGCTTTCAAAACTAAATGTAAGCTTGCAGAGAAGCTAGATATCTGGTTGTATGAATTACTTCCTTGGACAGACTGCTGCGATAATCCAGCTGGCTAACAAGAAGGGGAAAGCTGCCAGTGCACTGTAGTCTCATCCGAGTATCAGGTAGCCTAAACATCCTGCCCTTCTCACTGTCAGAAGCTTGGATTTCTTTTTTCTTTTTTTTTTTTTTTTTCCTTTTCCCACCCCCCACCCCAATCTCCCCACTCCACACCGGCTTCTTTAAATAATTCTTCCTGATGTACAGATTTGCATTTTATCCTTCAAAATGCAAGGTTTCATCCCTGTCTGTTCCCCACTACAGAAACAAACTGCTAAATGGAGACCAGCAGTAGCACACTGACGCAGCGTGATCCAAAACAGTAAACTGAAGTCTTTTACTGTCTACAGTAAACTTGTTTAAAACCTTGTCCATGCAAATGTTGAAGTTTTTTCATTCTTTTAAAAATTGAAACCGGAGGTTGGTAGAAGACCTCTTCTGGTTAATTCCTATGAAGAAGCTTATTTATAGACAGGAACATTACAGGAACATCCTACCTAGTCTGTAGGAAATCAACCACATGAAGAATGAGCAGTGTCTGGAGTTGGCCTCTTCAAAGCTGCTAGTAACTGGGAAACTGCCATTTTGAACCATACAACCAAACCCATTTGATGCTTGATCAACATTACTCTCAAACATCAAATCAATTATAGAATTTTCAGGCTAGGAGTTATTAATCTCTTGAGGAAATATAGAAGACCATGTTCTTGCTCAACTTCAGCTACTGTGACGTTTGATAGACACAGCCAGCATAATAAATGTAGATGGCAACTAGTGATTATTAAATACTTTTGTTACCTGAAAATTATTATGGACTTATCTACTTCATATAGTTCATCTAGTTCTTCCTGTAGCTGCCCCATGTTAACTCCCCTAAAGAAGAGCCAAATACCACACGGGGACCCAGAGTATCTAAACCTCTGAAAGACAGCTTATAAGAATACTACCAAGAGCAAAATCTTTAGAATGAATTCTGTGAAGATCTTTCTTCTCTGTTTCCAATTCTAAGCTTTTAATCATGTTATTTTTCTCCTTGATGCTCTGCTCCTCCACACGGTCAAAAAGCAGTTAACAGATATTGATTTTTTCCATTTCACACGCTGTTGTGAGTTTGGTTTTTTAGATTTTCTCCTGCATGCTAAACTGGACAGAGCAAGTTGTTATTTTAAGATTGTTCATAAATAATTTCTTAATTGTTGTACATTCATGGGGAAAAAAGATCCAGAACATTTTTATTTCATTTACATTTGCTGATGGTCAGTATTTTTAAACCTTCAGTTAAACATTCATAAACCTCCCATTTTCTATTACTTCTACTCACAAGCCAATAAACCTTTTTTTTTTTAATGAAATAAAACAGGAAGTTTACTTTTTTGAGAAAGCCTTCCTAAAGGATGCAAGATTTTATCATTAAAATTTATCCAAGGAAGGACTGGGACAATACATAGAATACTGAGGTTCCAAATATGAGTTTCCCTTTTAAATCTTTCCATTACAAGCTCCACGGTATTTTTAAACATTATTTATGGAACATGAGATACTGCCTGCCTTAAAACTTCAAAGTTTTGACATATGATTTTCAACTTTTTCAACAACAAACCAGCTGCCAGCTTTGCCAGGTTTAGATGAAGTCCTGACAAGGTCAAAAGAACAGGGATAGTATTTGATGTTTATAAACAAACTCCAAAGAACATACTCACTTTTCCCAGGACATTTTACCAATGTACACAGCACAAAGAGTCATTTAACTTTTAAGGAATACTGGGAAACAGACTAAATCCCTTCTGATGTCTTTCTTCAGCAGACTGGCAATGGGCACTTCAGCAGGCTGTACAAGGGATGTTGGAATCTCTTGTACTAAGAATCAAAAAAAGCAACTGACCACACAAATGAATTCAAGAGATCAAAACACATATTTGGAAAGTGAGCAGCTTTTTCTTATAATTTTTCTTAATGAATTATCAAACACACTCAAACACTGTTTAGCCAAAATATAATCTACACAAACAGCAAATGTTTACTATGAAGTGAGAATTAACAATATCCATAATCCGTAACGTACCTTTGCCTAGAGTCTTCCCAGACTCCAGGGCAGAAAGAATGAAAGAAAAAGTGGCTAGAGCTTCAGGCATTATGCATGTTTCTCTTCGTTAACAGGTTTACAGCGACCAAAGGTATAGCATTGCTTTACAGAACAAGTAAAAGACAAAATTCTTATCTCAATCAAACTGCTACCCATTTTTTGTAGGCATAATGTATTAAGTAAAGCTATTAATAGTCATCTCATAAGTAGAGGAACAGAGAAATATTGAGGGTAAGTGATGTGGCAGAGGTTACAAAGTAATTCAGAAACAGAATGAAGGAATAAACCACAAACTTTCACCATGTATTATAATTCAGAACATTCTTGGTATTTTACTGCCATGCAATTGCATGAATCTCTCTCTTGAAGAAGTTATCCCCGAAATACATCAAGATTACTATCAGCTTGACTTGTGTACCCTTCTTTATTTAGAGAATACGGACCTAGCCACCAAGACTTTATCAACACTCAGTTATTATTACTGTACAAAAAATATTTTTATAATTCTGCTTATCATTCATTCTAACTTTTGCATGTTCTGTTGCCACTCCTTACTGTAACTTAGATTCCTAATTTTTTCCAGTTCTGCATTTAATGCTACATGAGGTACAAGTATTTAGAAGTAACTACATTTCTTGTTCTCAACAATGTTATTATGCACAAGGTCACTATTTGAATAACCTGAAAGCATTTCACACTCCTTGTGTGAGTACAGTATTGGTAAAGAGAAAAAAAGAAAAAGAAAACTGAGCAAAAGCCTGTGACAGCATCCTCTCTGATTTTAAGAAATGCTTCCTAAAGGCAGCTACGTATTGAAGGGAGTAAGAGTGCTCTGGCTCCCAAGAAGAACTACAAATCAGTATCCATATGTTTCAAAGTAATGGTATATTTGGCTTTAGAAAAGATGAGAAAGAAAAATTCAGCATAGTTATAATAAATAGATGTAAAACAACTTGCTGATGTACTAACCTTTATTTTTTAAGGATTAAAGAACTTTTATAAAAATAGAACTAGAGAACTGTTTAAGACTGAATACATTTCTTAAAATTAAACTGCATACAACTGCTCCTATGGCAAAGCCGTTAAGGGAAAGTATGTTGTTAATTGGCATTTATGCCAATTGTATTGTTAGAAAACAGACAAAACATACACATAGTTAAGAGATAGCTTATAAAAAGCATGTGGAGAAGAGATAAAGATAATACCTAGAGCTCATCCTTATGCAGCCATGACAGTGGACTTTCTCACAGACTTTTTCCCCATGAGAGTATAAGAAACAGACACTGCAGGAGTGGAATGCTGATGCTGAAATTTCAGCTTCACTCAAGATCATGGCACAACTCAAGGCTTTCAGTCTAAAAGACATCAACAGATCAAAAAAGAATATTCTTCCTCACTCCAAGTGTGGAAGTAGTGGCATCCTGGCTGGGTTTTGCCATTTTTAATTTTAAAAGTACATTTTACTAGCATAAACCTTTTCTTCTCATTATTAATTTCTAACCCAAAGGAAATAAGAGTATAAAGCTCTCTAGTAAGATACCTAATGGCAAAGTGACAATATGCGTGTTGGTTTTGGCCTCACTGAGCATGTTCTCAGCCCAGATCAAAGTGGGATGGTGCTTCAGAGAACAAGTAATGGCACCAGACTATAATGCTATGACAACCAGAAGGTTATACTTTAATAGAAGTTAGGCCTATTGGCTTCAAAGTGAAGCCAACAGCAAGGCTCACAAGGCCCTCTGGCTTCAAAGTGAATGTAAAGGAGACTAGTTCTCCAGCAACCTAATCATGTCTCCTCTCCTATTGTTCACTGGTAGAGGAAGAAGCCACCTAATTCAGAAGCGTGGCTAAAAGCAAACCAAGCGTCCAGGAAAGAATAAGATGGATACAAACTCTGCTAACAGCAGAGCTTTAAAAGAGAAACTGTAACAGACCTGAGAAAGGTGAATTCAGCGATGAGAAAGAACAAGTGGGCTGCAAGCTACATTATCAGGTGAGAAAGAACACCAAGAACAGAGAAATGGCTGGAAAAATAGAAGAACCTGCATTAGGACTTGCTGAAGAAGGTGGAAATTAGAAGCAGAAGCTATTGTACTGGTAGAGGAAGCAGCAGCTGACTTTAACAGAAGAACAAAGCCTTAAGGACAAGTAGTATGAACAGTGAACGGAGACTGATGGGAAAGATGGGTCAGATAACGACCTGGAACAGGGAACCTGGCACTAGTTAGCCAAGTAAATGTGGGAGCATCAGGGACAATAACAGAACTTAAACCAGCAGTGAGGATAAGATTAAGACTAAACCCATCGCAGTCGAGTTCCCTTCACAATTGCAATCTGCAGATGCTACTGCACACAAGTTGCAAATAACCACCCCTGACAAACATTTAAGATGGGTTAGGTGATGGACAGGATGGACAAGGATTTAAAAGCCCTTAGGTGTGCACTGATTCATATTGGGGGTGAATGGTTGGACTCTATAACTTAAAGTTCTCTTCCAACCAAAATGATTCTGTGATTCTGTTAGGAAGCAAAATCCTTCGTATATTCCAGATGTCCCTAAGCATAAAGTACAGAAGCTCATTTGTCACAGCACTCCCAGTTAATATATGGAAACGCTTGAAGAAAGAAATGCTGTCTTGTTCTTGACTCCTTATCTCTCTACATTATGTAGATAGATCTCTAAAGAATATATTGGAATACCACGATGAATTCATTTGGGAGCTCCTCTTAGCACAAGGATCGTTTCACTCTGTCTGTATCTTCTGTTTGGTCAACACCTGGGAAAACTCTGATACCTTTCCAGCCAGCCAACCCACAGCTATAGGCAATCTGATCTGTGAGGTGTTACATGGGGGCAGTCTGCTGAGGAGGCTTCATAAGGCAGAAACTTTGACTGTAACACTAGCATAGCTTCCTTGCCCACAGTAAACAGTTCCTGATATATTTTTCCAGAAATGAAAAAAAAAAAAAAAAAACCCCAAACCAACCAACAAACCTAGAGAACTTCACCTTGAAACTACTCCTTTACTTTAACATGTACATTTTTGTTTGGGCTTTTAGCATTTAAGCTACAGAGTATTATGGCATATAAGTGTATACATGTTTATGACTTATGAATCATGACATTTAATTTTCTTCATCAACATTAGTGGGCGTTTGTTTATAATAATGGGCCAGAGCTTATCTCATTCTAGACAAATTTAATATTACAGAATAATTGCTGAGCTTAGGAAGTATGTTCGTTTCCATTTAATTCTCTTCTGAAACAGTGAAATTCTGCCACCCTCTGGACAACAACTAAACTGAGACAATATTTACAGTTGGCCTCAAAAGTAAAAAATCCCATTGCTGCTGGTAAACATGCATTGCTCTTTAAGCACATTTTAGAATTAATTACAAGGCTGAATGAAAAACAGCAGTTATTATTAAACTACAGACAAAACAATTACTTTAAATAGTGAATAGCCTTCTTACTAACAGTGCCTAATCAAACAGCAAACTTCAAGCGTTCTGTTCTTAAGACTTTACAGCAGTCAATTCATTGTTCATAGCTGATTTTAAAGATCTGCTACCAAAATATTATGTTTTTATCATGCCAATATGTATTTCCACAAACCAGAACCAGGAATTATTAGCATCCCTGTGTCTGAGCCCAAAGTGAATACATACAGAACAGTTCAGTGGGCTAAAGAAGAAGGTTGCACTATGGGTGAGCAAATTAGCTTTAAAAACTATGAGTGGAAAAACACGGCTCTTGCACTCATATGGTATGCAGCACTTACTGCTAATAATATCAATGCATTGATATGATCATTTGACACAGTAAATGTCCGTGCATTCGAAGTTTCCCCACAGGATTTGTGTGGGGAAGGAGGGCTGCAGCATGTATGTTGTACAGTACCTTGTTTTGGCTATGGAACCTAGGTGCAGTTGTTCTTGGATGAGCTCAGCCAGCTGCTTTTGCAGGGACATATCTTTACCATGTACTTGTTTAATAAACGGATGCTCCAAAAGATGGGTGACTGAAGGACGCTTTTCAAAATCCTTGATAAGACACCTGTGACAGAGAAATAGTGGTTTCAGGCAATGATGTTATTTCATTGCAGCATGATTTGAGTGAGCTTACTGTGTGGCTGTTATTGTACAGTAGTTTCTTTTTCCACAAATTTGAGTTCCTCAGTAAGCAACAAGTCTCTTCCTCTACATTGGAATAAATCTGGCATAAAATACTTAACTAAGCGAATTCACTCTACAAGTATTTTAGTATAAAGGCTACGAATTTGATCTTATTTAATCTCTCTGTTTAACTGTAACTAGTTTACTATGAAAAATGGCATCATATCTTCTAAGTGTACAGTTAATATACAGTGAACACAACCTAAGATGAATAGATAATACTTCATTCACTTTAATTACCTACCTACCCTCTGAGGAGAGCTTGACTAAGTACTGTAGCAAATAGCGTATCAAAAACCACAAGTGAAACCTGTGATACAGCAGAGCTTTGTTTTGTTTGTAAAATGAACGTTTCAGGTAGATCTTCTATATTGCAATGATAAGTGTTAGCATAAGAATCATAGGAAATTCTGCAAATTTACATAATTCAGACTGGAAGAGAAATGAACGAGTCAGAATTAAATGCTAGCCAGGTTACCAAAGTTCTGTCTGTGATGAGAAACAGGTGATCCAGTAATGAGTAGAGGTATAAATCCTATTAAATTAGCATAAAGTACCATGCTAAGTTATATAATCGAGATTTAGAACCCAGGAAGCCATCATTAAAGTTGAATTCTTTACTGTTCAATCAAGCTCAAATAATACAGTCCAAACAGAGGAATGATCTAACAGGATTAGACTCCTTTAAAGTACCCTCTAATTCTTTATATTAAAGTATTCCATTTATCTTGCTCAAGTAATAATATTGACATTATTTGAGAATATGAAAAAGAAATTCTGCAATTCAGTATGTATCTCCTTCCTAGCACATCCCATTTGAGTGAATTATAGCCCAAGATAAGTTTATTTTATGACACGCATTCGTATTACATACTTCACAATTACATCTCATATTTGCTGATATTAAGCAATACACCTAAAGTATGTCATTAGCAGGAGTGAATACCACAAATAAAGATTATCTTTTTAGCCAAAAGTTCAATGAAACTTAAATACCTTTCAGAATAATTTACCTTCCTGCAGTATCAATAACAGTTTGCAAAATTTAAACTACATCTAAAAAAATTTTAAATACACATTGATTGATTTCAGATACTACGAAACACATTAGCAAATGATTAAAGTTTAGCATCACCTCAAATACTTTACTGAAGCCTAAAGTCTGGTCTTAAAATGATCTTGAAATATCTCTGAACACAACTTTAGATTCCTGAAAACCATTTTTACCAACCTCTTCTTGGTATATCTAGTCCAGAAAAGACAGTCTGTAAAACGTGCTACCAGTTCTATCACTATTTTGGAGAATTTTGCTATGAGCTAGAACGGTAGCCTCCTGATAGAAAGACTAAAGCAACAGAACCTGGTTTATCTCCATCCCTCTGAGTGCAAGGCTATAAACACTAGTCCTTCCCCCTCCCATGAAGAGATCCATCACTAGCCTTTGGCAGATTCTGAAAAACATCCCCCCCCCTCCCCAGACACACACTTTTCGTTTTGTGATCCGCGGTTTCTAAAAGTGAACACACCCCCAGAGACAATATGGTCCACACCAAATCTGGTTAAATTTATACATTTCCTGAGAAAAAGGTAAAAAACATTTGAAAAGAAAGGTAACATTAATCAGGAAGGCAGAGGAAAAGCTATGCAGTATACAAAACCCCAGATTGATGGCAAGTATCTGAAATGGAGATTTAGGTCTGAAAAGCTCATGACATTCATGATTTTTAACATTAACATTTAACATTAGTATTATTTTAACAATAATTATGAATTTATAGTACTTATGTTATATTGTTAATATATATAAATTATATTAAATTTGATTACATCAGGAATTTTTCAGTAATATAACTGAATCCAAGAGAAGCTATGTCATAGAATCATAGAATTGTTTAGATTGGAAGGGACCTCTAAAGGTCATCTAGTTCAACCCCTCTGCAGCGAGCAGGGGCATCTTCAACTAGATCAGGTTGCCCAGAGCCCCATCCAGCCTCACCTCAAATGTTTCCAGGGATGGGGCATCTACCCCCTCTCTGGGCAACCTGTGACACAGTTTCACCACCCTCATTGTAAAAAAATTTCTTCCTTATATCTAGTCTGAATTTACCCTCTTTCAGTTTAAACCATTATCCCTTGTCTTACCGCAACAGGGCCAAATGTCATGGCAGTTGCTTTTCAGGTAATAACAACATTAGAGCTTAAATGGATTGTCTTCAAGAAATTACACAGTTCCACAGAGAATATCTTGTGTTTACCAAAAGCATGAAGAACATACAAATCTGGTGGTATGTAGTTATTAATATGAATTCTACTCTGAGCTCTGAAACAATGCATCTCCGAAGACACCCTATGGATGAGATCCAGAAGTGCAGGAAAAATTTTTCCATAGAGATGGCCCCTAGGCAAAACAATTTTTCCATACAGATGGCTCCAGGATATTGCATTCATTAAGGAAGCCCAACAAGAAGAGACAGAATTTTTAATAAAAAAATGTTTTGCCTTCTCTATCATGTGCCTGAAATGCTAGCTGCTTAGGTCTGGCAAGTGTTTAAGGAGCTAAGTTCTGTCACGGAGGTGGTCTTGAAGACTACCTCAGGATGACCTTTGCTTCTGTTGCACACTCCTGCCAACCCCCTGCTGACTATTCACTTTGCATGCATGCTACTCTGCTGCTTTGCAACTATCAAAGTTTAATATATTGTTTCATCTATACACAGCCTTCATTCTCTGGTAGAAGGATATTTTTCCAATCTGTGGTCACTTAGGATTTCACTTGAAACACAAGTTAAAACTTCATACTTCATGAATTTGTAAGATGACACAAAACATACCGACATGATTCTGCAATCAAAGTCTCTGTTCCAAGCTCAGACAGAACACACCTACTGCTGTGCCAAGTTTGTGCCTATATCAGAACAGAGCCCTTTCAGATGGTTAGCGAGATGCCACAGCAAAGCAGAGAGCTGGTAGGGACAGCTGCATAAATTTACGTCTGTAACTTCTCGTGTGAGTACTTCTACTCCGGTTCAGGAAAGAGACTGACAGGAGAATGTACGTCTCCACTGAAGCTGGTTTAATCCATCAAGTTAAATGGCAAGTTCCTAGCACATTAGGAACACAGCAGCAGAAAGACCAAGCAGGCAATAGTGAATTGAAGTGCGTACGGCATACACACTCCTTTTGCTCTGAAACAGCAGAAGTGTGGACACAGTCACTCCTAGAAATTATTCCTTATGTTTCAAGTGCCAGCAACTGGCTTGCAGCTTAGTCATAGTAGGTACTGTGGGCTCAGTGCATGCTCAGACATTCAGTGCCAATTCGGTGTATTACCAGGCCTGAGTGATGGAGTGCAGGATGGAGAGCCGTCACATGACAGTGAAAAGACAGTCCTTATGTTTCTCCTCTTGGTGCCTTTGTCCTAATTCTTCTCTATGTAGACAAGACCTATTAATATCCTGAAGTACATTTACACTGTTATTTCAACTGTGTTGCTTTTAGTGTCACACTGAACACATGCCGCTGCTGTTCTTAGTCAACACTACCTGTAAAATAACAGTTCTTGGGTCACCACTTACATGCTAGTGAAAAACGATGCATCAGACTGTCAAGTGTCACTGCAGATGTTCAGAAAGGGAAACAGTATTGACACTACACCGCTCTTCAGAAAAAAATAATTTAATATAGAATATCAGCTCTTACTATGCTAAAGCCTTCATGAAGGTGAGCTTTAACACAAGTGTTTTCTACTGAACTGTGCCCTGAAATAGAACTATAATGTATGAAAAAGTTAATCATATGGCTGTCTGAGTCCAAAGTTGAAAAGAATGTCCAAAAGTCCAAAGTCCAAAGAATGTATTGAGTCCAGTACATTCAGTCAGGAGACATATTCCATGTAAAGGTCAGAAAAAAAGAAATCAATAAGTAATACACAACCCCCTAGCAACATTAACATTTGAAAGATGAAGAGTACAGCAACAAAACAGCTTTTATAATGTCACTTATCAGAAAATATTCCTATTCAATGCAGACAACAGAAATCACTGTGTGCATAGTGCAAGTAAAAAACAGGATTAAGTCGCTGTATCATTGAGGATTTGCTTCTGAGGAAAGCAGAAAACTAAAATATCTTCAGGTGTTCCTCTTGAACATTAATGTAAGACCCCTTTGGACAGTTAGCTTAGGCACTGTTAAACATCAACCGTTCTGCAGTTACATATAAAACCAACAAAAGTGCTGCACCTGCAAATTAAGCAAATTTGTTTGGCCCATGGAAATTATATATATATAAAAAGGTAAGACTGCCTTGCATTGAGCAAATTGACTAGCAAATCTACTACAAGATGGATTTCATATAAGGTATGTTGAAAATATTATTATATTTGGTCTGCTATTTTTTGGATCTAAATTAATGGGAAGGCTAAGCAAGTAGAGATTGAAAAGGAAACAAAAATTGTACATATTTGCTTTGCTGAAAAGCCAATCGATTACCTAATTTGAAATTCTAGTATCTTCTATCATGCTTTCTTAGCTGAAAATTAATTCTCAGAATTCATTAGTGTCACTACATTAAACATAGGTTGCAGCCGTTTGCTGCAATCTCACAGCCAGGCTCCTAAGCATCATTTCCATTCTGCTGCAATTACAGGCAAACATGAAGCATTTATCAGCAGGGGATAAGAGCAGACACCCATACACAGGGGCCTGTCTGAGACAGCCTCTAAAAATTCACTGGCTGCTTGCACTTGGATGATAACATTGTTGGAATTACTATGTCTCAACAATGTAAACTGCCATTTTGCAAGTAGAAAATCAGATGACTGAAAAAGAGAGATATTTATCAGCATTCATGAGCTAATATTTACTAATTAATAAATGGAAAGAAATAGATTTCATAAGAACTACAACAGCAGTCTAAGTCTTCCGTGCGTTCAGAATTAGAAAACAATTACAAACTCACTCATTCACTACTGCAGCCAAACCTAAGCAGAGCAGCAGCAGTCGTTTCTTTCAGAAATTTTCTTTCATCAGATCTATCATGGTCTACTTGGCCACAAGTACTTCCTTTAAAAATAAAGAAACCAAGCAGCCCCAACCCTTATGGCTTAGTTACATTATGATTTATCTCCAGTATTTTGTTTTCTTCAATCATTACATTTTGTCAATGCCACATTTTCTGATGATTTCTCATCTGCTGGCAGTGGATTGCCGGAACTTTGTCTCATAAACCAAACATCCAGCCAGACACCTAGCCATTGTTTGTCATCTACATGCACAAAAGATGCATAGGTTATTTGGAAGAAACGGTGACTGTGTATCAGACTCTATATTGAAGCTGGGGAATCCACAACACAAACTCTGGGAGAGAGAGATCTGAAGTCTCAGATCTGTTCAACAAATGGTTAGGTACAGTCCCCATAGCCACTCCTCTGGTCCCTATTTCTCTACTGCTCTGTGGCTCACCAGGGTGCTCTCCCCATCATCTATCTGCTCCTCACACAGCTCTATGCCGCTCTCCTCTGCCCTCCAGATACCTCACTTGCACAAGTACTTGCAGCCTAGCAGTGACGAATCTTTCCAGAACTCTCCTATTGGGATAGAAGAGCTTTCCTTGAACAAAACTTCAGGTCACCATAAGGTGCTGAGATCCTCTCCTCCCAATTCCACAAAAAGCACTTATCAGATTGCCTTCAAATGTAGAGACAGCTTAGCTGGGGATCTACATGGAGATGTCCCAGAGGGGGAGAACAAAGTGTAAGGTCATAGCCTCTTTATCCTCTCCATAAGAAGGGAGAAGGAGGTCTCTAGTTTCTGACATCTTTTATTTTTTTCTTCCCTATACTTTCCCAGCTACTTCCATCAGAAGGTTGGTCATAGTGGAAGATTAATGAAATCAAGAGCATGACCCCAACTGAATTGACCCCTCCTGTTTACAGAAATGGAACGACAGACACTGAGAAGGCCAGGTACATTATGCCAGAAACTTCCTAGTCAAGTAAGGAAAAATAACAATATCTGGGATTGATTTAACTTGGTTAAATGCTCCGTTCCTGTCACTCTGACTGCTTCTCCTACCTCTGTACCACACATCTATGGCAGTCACTGGTCTGTCACATGCAGCAGAGAGGTAGAGAAGAAACGAATTACATTTGTAATAACAATGCAGGGACATGCGTGCTTCTTTGAAGCCTCCTTGCCTCCCATTCCCAGGCTTGCCCATCCCCCAGTTGCTGCAGGTCACTTATTTTCAAAAATGAACTAAAAAACTGTGACAGCTTTGCTAACAGCATTTCGGTTTTCAGTCCTAATTCAACTGGACACAGAGGATACAAATAACCTTATCTTCAGAACTACATACAGTTGCCCCTTTGGAAACAGCAAATGCTGAGCACTAGGGTATGTATATAGGTTAAATAGGTCTCCTGTCTTGAGCCAGCATCCCATGATAAATAACAAGGATTTTACTGTTCCTTCTGCTACAATCAGATATCAGGATGAAAGACTGAATTTATGAAAAAGTACTCAATCATCACATGCATAATAAAAATTCTGATGATCAGAACACATTTATATCTTTATTGATCTGCCTTTTGGTAGCAAATGCTATAAATTACTAATCTTCCCTATCAATGAGAGAAATACTCCCATGCTGAAATGTCACCAGCACCTGTTTTCTTAATAAATCTTGTTTTGATTTTAACATCAAGCACCATATAGGGTAATTTAGAGCACACATCTGAAACCTAACAAAGGTTCACTTACACTGAAATTGTAAAATTAGTTGTGGCAAATAGTTTTTACCTCTTCTAAAGCTTCAAAAATTACAGTGCGTTACCCAGCCTCCTTTGGTTCAAAGAACAAACAATGGAAACTCTATGGAGTGGCACCTCTTGTAGCTCTGAGAATGAGTCGGACTTTACTCATGTTGAAACTCTTAGAATTTTATCAGAGGCAACAGAAATTCAGTCAGAATAATTCCAGGGAGCATCTCAAAAACACCAAATATATTTATTGTATGATGAAACCAGGGAGTTTCTAGCCTTCTATCAGGAATGGGTCTGCTCTATTTCTTTAACCTATTCTTGAAGACTCAGGTACACAAAGGCCTTCAGAATCTTTTATAAAAGAAGCTTTTTATTAGAAATAGTATGCTTTGCATTTGTACTAAACATCTCCCTTAGGTATCCATCCCCCTTTGACACTATAGCATGCAGTTGATCTAAGGCAGCTGGAGCACAGAGAAGGTAAGAGATAAGGAAAGTACTGTCTGATACTGACAGCTTATTTCTTTTATGTCTTGTGTCATAGCTGGAAAGGTAGCTAAGAACAGGGGTATTTTTCTCTCCTTTGGTGTTTAGTGCATTCTCTCCTATCTTCCAGTATCTTCCTATCTTCCAGTAAATAAGGACAATTGCCTACTGAAAAGGCAATTGGAGATCCACCATGCCATAATTACAGAGTAGTTGGGAAAAATTTCTCACTTAAACACCATTAGGATGATTGCCTGATGCCCTCTGCTGTGAAGCCCCAAATCCAGCCACGCTATGATGTCTTCAGCTGAACTACTTCACAAACACTTGGGCAGATGAGATCAGGTTAGTTATGCTAGTTGGGAGTCCATGTGCAGTAACAACATTCTTCCCATTACTGTGTGTCAGACCTGATCTGTACCCATGGCCCACAAGGGGACAGCAGGCACCATTGTGCTTCCTGGAGCTTCCCTTAATCTAAAAGTATGCTGGATTTCAGTTGGAAAAGAAGGAATTGAACTCTTAAAAATTACTTTAAAATCTACGGACAGGAATAAGGTATTATTATTCTGCTGTCATTTCATTAGTCACCTCTCCCTAAAATTGCAGGCCTTTACTACAGCTACTCATTAAAAAGCTGAAGATAATGGTATCCATTATATATGCCTATTCATCTGTATGAAAACATGTCATGCAATACTCAAAAGTGGTGGAGGTCTTCTGTCAGGTACTACAATTTAGCACTTCAGGTTCATCTCTAGACAGATTCTCAGAGTCCACATCCACGAATAAAATGCAAAAACTTACAGATTTGGTGGTAACCTTACATATCGCAATCTGTATCTTTCTGACACTTGCAAACCTCTTTGTCTGCTTAGATACTGAAATTAATGAGTTATGTCAAACACCTAGCATGTTCTCAGTCACAGAAACAGTTAAGTATTCTTTATGTAATATGAACAGAATGTCACTAAACTATTGCATAGACTGTGAAAAAAGTCATCTGCCTTCAGAAGTTAAATCTAAACAGAATGCTTAGAACCTATATAATCTAAATGATCTATTAATTAACTCTGAATGTAGACTCATCAGTAGGAATGTAGACTCATGAGCTTGCAAGGCTGTGTTTAATTTGAGTAAAAAAATTGAGTTTATAAAAACTAAAAATTATACTTGTCTTGTATTTGCAATTGCTAAAAGTTACATTCTGATGATAAATGTGACCATAAGTCCTGTAACTACATTTTGACTTTAGTACTTCCTGAATTTCTTAATTCTTTAATTCCCTCCAGCTCATGAGTGAGTAATTCATTCAAAGAACCATAATACATAATCATTGGTTAAATAAATTTAAAAGGAGAATGTCTGTCCCTGGAGATATCATTGCTCATTTTAATTAAAATTACCATTTTGTGATGTAATGGAAATAAAGGTTATTGTATCCTGCTCTTGTATCTACACCTAGAAATCAGTCAAGGTTTAAACTGCCAAGCAAATCATTTGCAGTATGTGAGATAATTTTTATTCATTTTAACATATAGCCTGTATTATTTTATGAACGAATTCTGAAGCACTGTATGTCTAAAATGGTGGTGGACACATACTGTTATCTTAAGAGAGCAATGTCATCTCTGCTGTAGCTATTAAAAAAACCAAGCTTCATAAACATTCACGGGCAATGAACTGAGTGATCTCTTCAAAGCTGGTATTTTATTTCAACATAGAAATAAACATAGGTAAAAGTATACCACTTTCAGGAGCCAATTCTCCAACAGCTGATGTGGTTGTTTACATGGCCTTGTAGGAATAGTAAACCCTATTAATATGTAAATAAAATAAACAGATAATTAATTCTTTCTCACATTATGAGCAGAGCAGCCAAGCTCTTCATGGACAATTACAACAGCACACACATAGGCATATTGAAAATTTTACTGACCTTCTAGAAGTATATATGTGCTGTGTGTATGTCAGTAGATAACAAATACAAAATCAGGCTGCTGCCAGAGATGACTTGGCTGAAATTGTGTCTTGTCTGTATTTTTTAAAAACAAAATATCTAACCCAGATTCAGACTTTACCATCTTTGTCTTAAGTCATAGTTGACAATTCCTAAGAACTATCTCAACCCTCTCTCCATTCAGATTTTATAAATAATGCATCTGACTTTAAAATGCTCCTGCAAAATCAGATCTCTTAGGGCAGCAGAATCATAGTTAAAAATACGGACTTCATTTCTGAAAAATATATGACCATTATTTTAATAATTTAAAGAGTTACCTACAAAAGTACATTGAAACTTCCAGCTCAGGCATGCTGTAAATCACTATAGTATGTGAGAGAACACTTCCAGCAAAAACGCCTCTTGAGACAGTGGCATTTAAAGGGATGAGAATGCAGGGTGAGAAAAAGCTACAAAGACCATTGGCAATCTCGACATAAATAAAATTATTGTGTTAACAGAACTGAAGTCAAAAGTACGCTTAGTCAAAACTGCATGCTTGGGTTTTGTCAGAACACAGGTCTGGCCCACAACTTGAACCAGATAACTCTGTTATGCAAATGATGTTAGCTATCAGGAAGGAGGTAGATAATGATATTATTCGAAAGCTACCCACTCATCACAGGGGTGACAGAAACATCAGGCAAGGTGCTAACATATGGGTAAAAGGCAGTACGGAATTTATACAATAATTGTTTTTAATTTATCATAACTAAGCTGTCACAAGGTGGGCATCAACAAATGCATAACTAACATATATAAATGAGCCAATTATCAGTAATGGCTAAAAAGTTTGCAGTTGTATGATGCAATGTTTCATTATTTAATTTCTTCTGGAAAAAGACACTAACATAAATCCAAGCCTGTATAAAAACAGCTTGTAACCTCTGCATCATAACAACTTTACTAACATGTGCCCAAGAATGTTGCAATGTCACAGAGAATTCCATTTCAGTGTTGTCTTAAAGGCAGCTATAAAACCAGCATATTTACTGCAATTGTTGCATTTCTTCATGTCAAGATACTGCATGTGAGCATAATTCCTTTATTGTGCGTATTCCTGCAAAAATTAAAAGATTTAAAAACTTGCAGATGCTGCTGGTTAGAGAAAGTAATTAAGCAAAAGTAATTAGAAATCGATGTGATTAAAAATATACAATTTGAAGATATCAAAACCCCAAAGGACAAGATTAAAAACAAGTATAGCCATAAAGTACTACATCTGACGTGCACAGTACATGCTTAACTAAAGTTAAGAAACGTTAGATTTAGTTTTTTGTATTGTTCT
>NW_010394289.1:41905-43637 GCF_000710305.1 Buceros rhinoceros silvestris
CCTGTATAATAATGCTGAAGGTTAATGCAGAATGTTTCTGAGAAAGGAATGTAATCTTATTATGAGGTGCACTGACTCTCTAAAGCACAAATGGAATAGAAACCACCAGAGCTAGATTCCCCCAGAATACAGGCTACAGTCAACAAATACTATAAAAACAATGTTTCTCTATAGTATAATGGAATTCAACCACCACCCAGTGACTTTTTGTAATTAAATACTGATTCCACCATAGATCACAATGCACACTTGTGTAGACAAGGACATGCATTATGGAGAAACAGAACTTGGGTCAATCTGCTCTAGAGGAATGCATTTCTACTATCTACACTGGAAGAGATCCTGAGGTACACTGCAGTAATGATAGCAGTGGCCTTCCTCTGTAGGCCAGCTATTACAGTGTAGCTCACCTTCCTGCCTGATTAAAGATCAATACAGTAGAAGAATATTTTTCATGGACTGTTAATAAAATTTGCATTATTTTTATAATATTATTTTTAACTTCTCCTAAAATGGGAAGACACTACTACACAACTGGCTGAAAAAAGTAGAAAGAAGGGATATTGTACTCCTCTGCAAGTAACTGGATACATTAAAGAACAGAATATATTCAAAATGCAGATGTGCATATTTTCAAACCTATCTTGAAAAGTCGAGAGGTGCCATATTGAAAATCTTTAGTTATTCCATCAGTGTAAACTTCTCAGGGGTTTGATAACATTATTTCCCATGTTACACAGTTTAGGTGGTAATAGGTCACAACAAAAACCTGAAGACTCTCTGGAAATCACTCATAAAAGTTACTGCAAGATTTTTTAATGGAATGTGAGCAACTATTAAATTGTGATTTCTTAAATTAAAAAAAAAGTAAAGCAAAAGCACATTTTAGTTCAGTGGCAGTTGCATCCAGAAAGTTGGTACCATCTAGGTAACGTTACACTGTCGGTACAACTGGTGGTCTATTACGTATGTTGGGTACACAACCTATTGAGTTTTAGTAAAGTGGAAAAAGGCAACCATTTTCTTTCTTGCCTTTCAAATTCATATCTTGAATTGACCAGCTGTCATTTTCTCTAATGCTTTTTTCTCCTTGACACAAAATTTCACTGCAAGACCATCAAGGACAGGTGTATTTACGGACCTGTCCCCAGTCCATCAAAGTCAAGAAGCAAATCAACTATGGAGTTCAGAAAAGCTGTGAAGCAAATTACTTGAGATCAAACTGTGCCATATAGCTTTCAAAAAGTGAAGCATGGTCTAGAGTCTATGAAAAGAAAACTGAAGTTAAAAATCTGCAAAAGCAACAATTCCATAAACAAATTCTGTTTTCAGATTGACACACATTGATCGACCTTGCTGAATAAGTTGTTTCTAAAAGAAAAAAAAAACTCACTGTGAAATGAAATGGTTGAATCCTCTGCACCATTTTTCTGGATGTAGCAAAGTAGGAGGAGGATTTCTGAAAAAATACAAAGTTTGGGGTTTTAAAATGTTAGTATTCACTGGAATTATCTCACAGATAATCAACAAAGATGCTACTGGTTCCACTATGGTGAAAATGATGATTGAGAAAGTAACGCTCCATTTGTCTGTGTGTCCCCTTCAGATGCCTGTTGGGTTTTCCTTGCTGCTGCTTATTCACTGACAGTTCTCGTCTTTTCATATCCTTCTCCTTTTATGTTAATACCTTTGAAGCTGGTAGTCAGTATAGCTCACAGTGCACTTCCCTACA
>NW_010394289.1:43717-50401 GCF_000710305.1 Buceros rhinoceros silvestris
TACACTTCCCTTTCAATTCAGCCTGACTCAGGAAGGACCAACTGAAACTGGAATATTAACCTAGCCATCACACCACTTTAGCCCTTTACCCCAGATCACTGACTTTGAACAAAATTTTTGAAGTATGGATATCTTTATCACAAGAACCACCAAACTGTCAACAACCCGTAGGATTTTCAGTCCAGATTTCAATCTGTGTTCAGTTTGAACAACACCATAAACTCTAAAACTACGTATAAGAGATGTTATTTTAAAAGCAACATTCAGCAGATGGCCTTTCATGAGAATAATCTTTTAAACTCTTATGGGTTCCATGTTAGCTGGCATATAATTACTTTCCTTTCTGATTGATCCTGTTACAATTAAATTACATAAACATACAGAGCAAGGCCTGTAGTTCATATTAAGTGGACAAGTTCTAAATGGCTCAAGTTCTAGGGTAACACAAAACCCAAAGGTAGCTCACTTTAAGCTTTTTTCCAAGCATTCTAGGTCTTCTGCAGTTTGAAATGAAAAATCCATTAAGATATCTGCAATTCATATCACGTTAAAGAGAAAAGGTAGAATAACTCATGTAACATTATCAGATGCTAGACCACAGAGAAGCAACATTGCCTCATCATTTCAGCTCAAACTAGGGCCATTTGTGATTCCGGGCTATCTTAAATCAAACACATGGAGTTCTATGGCTTTTTTACAGTTGCATCAGCCAACATCACGGCATTTTCATCAACACCTTGCTGTTTCTGCAGTACTCAGAACACATTCATAGAAAAACTCAAAAGCTACCTCTTGTTAACTTGCTGACATAACTTATTCTACTCTATTCATATAAAATTAGAACGCTCTGCAAGCAACCTTTCAATCATCCTTGCCACATATACAAGAAGCTCAAGGACAGTAGAAAATAACACTATGTTGTAAGTGATTGGAAATCGTGAGAAATAGATATGAATAATACTGCAAAAAGTAGATATAATTGGGCTTGTCTTTTGAAAATATCCTCTTTTGATGCAAGATGAGTAATCAACCATTTCTTTCCCAACTTAGTGTCTTTTTTCCTTTAGTTCTTTCTATAACTCATAATTAGTCACAGAACTACATGCTCTATTTCCTTAAGCAGATGCACCCACTGCTCTTGTGAGGAGTTTTTCTACCCTTGTATTCAGTGCTTTTCATGGTCATACTGATGCTGATTTTCTCTGGGAGTTTTGCTTCAGTGAGGACTTTGGTACTGAGCCTATATGAGACACTCCATACAGAAGCACAATGTTCCTTAGAATATGAAGACATTAGCAAGCTTATCAATCAAGAACTGCTGCTGAATTCTGAATGACACACACACAGTAATGGGCTGGAAATATTTTAATTTGTGGAGCTTTATGTGTTCCCTGTCATTCAGCCTGCCTCCAAAGTCACAGCTGGTAAAACAAAATCAGTCATTTTACCACAATAAGGCCAATGATGCAGCTCAGCAAGCATCGCTCATCCTTTACGTTGTGAGCACAATTGCAGATCACAGATAATAGATACTTGTTGGCAATGAGAAAACAAATATTTTAATCTCAAAATACTTCTGTGACAAATGTTTAAAAATTGAAAACTCATCTACTATTTTTTAAACTATGTCAGTAAATGTTGCCACACATTTTATAACGAGAAATCATGACAGGGCCTCCAATGACCAATTTGCAACATCAGCCTACCGCATTGTTTCTGATGAGAAAGTGGCAGATGAACACCCAACACCTGTCGCCATGAACAGGCTCTGGCAATCACAGCCCCGTACACGCATGTTGTGAATTATTTTTCTAGCAGACTGAAAAGCCAATAGTTCTGTGAACAGTTGCCTAGGTTTATACATAGACAGTTTTTACATGAAATGAAACCATTCATGTATATTTCAAAAAACTAAGTTAAACAGCCATAGAAAAAGCACAGTCAACCATGCACAATGAGACTTCTCTACAAAAAGGTTACATAAAACAAATGGCTTCTATTAGAATTTGTGAATAGCTGACATTAATTAATACCTGATAAATTCCCATATAAGTTTAAAGTCCAGCCACTCCAGAGCATTCCCACCTTGAGTAATCCTCCAAATATAACCAGGCAATCTCAACAGGGCTCAGAGGATTTACTAATGCACTCAGCTGTGGCTCATTCAAATCAGTAAGAGTTTTCCACTGATCTTAATGAAAAATTCAGATCCTAAACACTCTCCCATTCATCTGTCTTCTACTAAAGGCTACCCAAACTTGACTGACTTCCAGTGATATCTTTCCCCAAACTCCCCCCAGCAGGAAGCAGGGTACTGTATTCAGCTCTGTACAGTTAAGACAGAAACTGCAGAGTTTAGGTGCAAGAGTAGAGAATCAGCATGAAATCTTCTGTGTATATGAAGGCAGGCCTTTGAAGTTGCTTTTTAGGTCAGTGGAAAGCTGTCATCAATCTGAATGATGCTGCATGAAGCCTCCACGGTTGGGAATCTCAGCAGCACATTGATTCAGGAGACCAGCAGATCAGAAAAAATACAGGATCTGCAACAATATTGGAAGCAATGTTGGAAGCGTGCTTTAGATTTGGGCAAAACGGCTCCAGTTCCAAAGCAACTGAGTGCCCACTGAATTGATTTAGGGGCCTCCAAAGGCAATTGAGCATCTTTTCCTCAAAATGTCTAGAACTGTGCAAGTCTTGACCATACTGGGCATCAATCTCCCTTAAGTCTTCTTAACCAGATCCATCAGTATGGTATTCACACACCTATCCAGCACAAGGCATGAACCGTATGTAGAGTCATACGTACCAAATCACAGCATATGAGACACCTGGAAAAGACAGTAGCTCCTCCCATAATCTTTGGCTTCTTAGGGCTTGGCGCAGTTACATAAACTGTTCGCAGGCAAGGGAACAGACTCATCATCACCATGATGGCTTGGCTTCGCAAACGAAGATCTGGGAAGGGTTTTTCCCATGCTCACTGCAAGCAATGAGGGCACCCTTCGGGCCTGCGCGGTGGATTTTTTAGGTGAGGCGCAGCGTGCGCAGAACTGGCTCCACCCTTTACACCTGAGGTTCATCTGCCAGGGCCTAGTGAGCTTGGACGGTGACAGCAAAGTCCTCGGGTCGTAGGTTTGGTTAGAGTATCCTTCTCTTAGATGATGGATGCCTTACAAGGCTAAACAAGCTCCATCTGCCCAGGTTTGGAGTCAGAGTTGTCCTTCTCCTAGCATGGTGCCCGAAGGCTAGTGAGCCCATCCTGCCCGTGGACACACTTTGTCTGACCCTTCAGCTGAGACCTGTCTGGCTTGGGAGACCCCACCGGAGGCACATGCCACCACCAGCACAGCTCTCAATCCCACAAGGGCACGCAAGCTCCTTCCCCGTGGCAAGGGGGTGCCCATGAAAGAGTCGCTGCTCTACCTCCGGACATCACAGACCCGGGCACGGGGCAGCCGGGGCCTGCCAAGAACGGGAGTCCTGGAGATCAAGGGAACAGACTAATGCCAGATCATAGTACTCTAACTATACAATTAGGGGCAGCAGCAAAATTACCATTATTATGTGAGAACAAAGGGTACAGTACATCCTAGGAAAAGATTCGAGGGGAAGGGGGAGTATGATCCTGCCAAATTCACTCTTCAGACACGTTCTTACTAGCAACTGAGCCACTTTTCAATAGTTTCTCCTTTCCCACCCCACATCCGCACCCCAACCTCTCCTCTTTTCTCTGAAAGGACTGTTTTCCTTGTGTAAATATCTAGTTCAAAACCGTTAACATACAACTTTGATTTTTTTATCTTCTGTAACATCAAAGGCGTATATCTATTCAGATAATGTGTAAGTGCCTTAATTCTAACAAGGATATGCTGTTTTAAACCAAGATCAAAACCCATGGAGGGAAAAGAATTGGTTAAAAGGAAGCAGAAGACAAGACATTACTGCCTCACTGCTGAAACAAAAATACTCTTCTTGCTTAGGTATTTTACTTACTATCTTTTAATTACAGAGACAGAGTTATCTGATATTTTGTTCTTTACTGGAATGGATGCTCTTTATTTTCATAAGCCATACACAGTTACAGGAGTCTGGACTGAATCCAACGGCATATGACAAATTTGTATTGAGTTGAAAGTTATACAGACAATATAACTAAGAGACTGTAGGTGCTAATTACTTGAAAGGGTCAAGGATACCAATTCATTTTTTAAGCTTTTTTTTTTTTTTTGTAATATAGGGTCCTGATCTAGAAAACACAAATACTCCCTCAGATTACCCACTTCTGCTTGTGATTTTACTTGACTATTTATTTATTTTGCTACCACTAAGTAGGTGACTTTGCAGATCAACAATGAAATAAGGGCTCAACTGCAAAACAAATCCAAATCCACAAATGAACAAAATATCAACTAGCCCTTTAAAACACAGTTAAATCAAGATTTATTCACAGGTATCCAGCTTAGAATATTTCATCAGCCAGCATAATAATGAGCCAAAATAAATGGTAAAAAGGTAGCCAGTTCCAGGATTATGCACAAATCTTTTTTTGATTTTCAAGGTTCACTTTATGCATTGCCAAAAGAAAAGCACTTCAAGACGAATATAAAGAGGCTGTCAAAAGAAACCTTTTAAGAAACCTCTTTCACATGAACAATCGTGTTTCAAAATGGTATATATGTGATAAATTAAAAGTCACCTTTAAAGGAATGAATACAGACAGAAGTAATGTGCTAAGCACATTAAATTATTTTGAAGGTCAAACAATATCATTCAGAAAATGTATTAAAACAAATCTCAATTACGTATTTTTTTTAGTTCAGACAGACAGACAGAAAGTATTGCAAAGTGTTCTGCTTGGGAACATCTGGATTATCTTTGACTTTTTCCCTTGAACATTGCAATTCACAGGCCACTGGTTTCAGTCAGATTTGGCAGCTGCAAGATTTCATTAGCCTTCTTCAGGTCTTGACAAGGCATCATTTGTTTCTGTCATTTACTCTTTAGTTTCCAATTTCAGTTTCTGGCTTCACTGAGACAGAAACAAGTATTTTATTTTAGAAATATTTTTGGATGGAGGTGAAAACACACAGCTTTGAATTCCAGTGGTCAAGCTTCAAAATAAATATCTAATATAACTGAATTATAATCATGTTTTGTCATCTTATTTATTCACAAGTTTCAGAGAGCTAAAGAGGCACTAGCAAATTACCAGAAATTGAAGCAGAGGAAGTAATAGTAGAGGTTGTTATTTTCAACCAGTTAACATCTTTACTGCAATGTAGTATTCAGCTTTTCTACCAAAGCCATTACTTTGTGAATTTGCAAAGCAGGAGAATGTCAGCTGCCAAAGAAATTAAACTGAGATAGTAAGATTCCTGTGCCTGACTGAAATATATATGTTGCTGTCTAGACACTACACTTCTGTAGCTGGAATATTAAAATACTGCAATTACACCACATATTTGTAGAACTGTATGGGAAAGTAAAATATTTGCTAAAATCAAAAAGTGAAAAATCCTACAGATAAATTTCTAACCTCAAGTCCCAAATTGCACGTGTTTCAAAATCCCATTGTATGTCAGCCAGTTTAAGAGGCCGGAGTAGGCCACTTGCCTGGAGGCACTGCCCAGTGGAGCACTCTTGGAAAGCTAACAGTTGGCTCAACAAGAGGAAGATTTAGAGGGATGCAACAGTTTTTTTAAGAAGTGGAGGAAGACTGCCACAGGAAAAACTATACAATTTGGAGTCCGACACAGAACCTGGTCCCACAGTTCTGTGCTTCTGTTGAGACCTACCTTTGCCCAGGACACACTCACAGCAGCAACGGCCCTGCTATACCAGTCAGTCTGCCAACAGGCTTCATATTGTCCTGAACACACAAGGTAACACAGGGTACCTGAGATTTTCCAACTGGCTGAGACATCCTTTTTGGGGCCCTTCTTTTCATCGAGAGTGAAATGTTTTCACTACATTACTCCCATGAAAAGCAGGACTTGCTTCACAGAACCACAGTAGTGGTTTTGCCACTTGCGCTTCTTTACCTTCGTTTCTTTGCCTGACTAATTTAGCTCTTACTTTCAAAGAGGAAGACACCTTCTTATCCTTTCATTTCACAAAGGAGAGCCTCTTCTTAGTCGATGCTCTGCAGAAATAGGAATAAACCTAACAGTAACCCCATAAAAGAAGGTTATTACCATATGCTTGATATGGCTGATACTGAATATGGAATTCAATCACTACACTTGACAAAAGCAAGCACTTAAACTGCATTATCAACGGGAAAAAAGGATTACTCCTTATTTGTACTTTATGACTCAAACCTTACTTACTGTTTTCAGCTTAGTGTGGTTCATAGCATTGTAAGAATTGATATTATTCTGACAGCCCTACCAGTCTGGTTCAGAAGTGAATACTTATAGAGGGAATACATTAGTTAATGATGGCATATTTCCAATGGACCATTAGGAGGATCATTATAAAAATTCTGAAGTAATAGACTGGATAAATGATGAAGCATAAAGAAGATGTGTAAGAGTACCATTTTTTAAAAAAAGGGAATTATCATTCAAGGTAATATGCCTTCTGAGCATGAGATCTGTAGGTCGAATGGAATTATTTGTTCCCTCTCCTATTCCATCTGTCCTGGTTTCAGGTGGGATAGAGTTTATTTTCTTTGCAGTGGCT
>NW_010394290.1:0-969 GCF_000710305.1 Buceros rhinoceros silvestris
CGCCAGGAGATCGCGGTCGAGAAGGTGCGAGGGGGGTTGGGCAGAGGGGAGGTTGGTTGGTGAACCCTCGTCCTCGTTTCTGAGGGTGTTGCAGAGGTGGCGCGGAGCGGTGGCCGCGGTCGTTTTCTGCCGGGGGATCAGCGTTAAACCGATAAATCCCAGGGATGGAAGTAAAGGGCTTAATCGCGTGAGCCTTCCCCTGTGCCTCTGCGCACCCAGCCCAAAGCCCTTCCCAGAGCGACGCCTTTGCTGTTAAGGAGGGAGAACAGCCTGCCCTGAATCGTCTCTCCCAGTTCTAGCACTGTGGAGGCTTTAAAGTCTTCCCCTCCCAAGAAGCTGCTTCCTCCTGAGAGTGTCACAGAGCGGGGCTGAAGTTCCACCGCTTGTCCCTCACCTCCGCTGCCAGCGAGGACCTGAGCATCGCGGATGGCCCTTTCCCGCTGTGCCCTGGGTTTTACCTCTGAGCCTCTCTTTGTTCCCCGTTTCCACAGGGACAATGAGGTGCTGGGAGGGGGTGGGGAAGGCCCCTGCTCCCAGGAGGGTTCTGGAATAGAGGCGGGAGCCGTGTGCCAGCACGTGGCGGCGCGCAGTGCCGGCTGCTGCATGGTGCCGGGGCCGGCGCGGTTCCACTGGTCGAACAGGGCAGGTGCAGCCAGGAGGGAGCTGAGATCATCTTTAAGAGGTTCTGGAGCTTCGTTTCTCCTCCGAGCCTGGGTTTGTTTACTCGAAGGAGGCGGGTGGTGAGACAGAGCTGACGCACACCGTGGCCTGTCCTGGCCTTTCATCCGATGGGTTCTGCAGGATGGGTTTGGGTGGGAACGGCGTTGGCTGGGTGAAAAGCTCTCTCCTCGCCCCGGTTCGCCGCTCTCCTCTGTACTGTAGGTGGTTATTTCTCACTCCTCTGTCTTAAAGTCCGCGCCGCAGTTTCACAAAGGTGTGTTTGGAGATGAGTGTCAGCGCTGGAACGGA
>NW_010394290.1:1141-1520 GCF_000710305.1 Buceros rhinoceros silvestris
ACCTGGAGCAGCTGCCGTCTTGGCAGGCAGCTGGAAACGCGATTCTCGATCTCGGATGAGATTAACCGCAGCCACGTCCTGTTAATGCTGTCGGCGAGAGCCAACAGTGGCCAAAGCAGAGGTTCCTGTGCCCAAGCGTGGCAAAGGCGTGCGCAGCGTCTCCGAGCTGTACCCAGCTCCTCACCCCGTGCCGTGTGTAGCCAGACCCACAGCGGGGCCGTTAGGGCACGCTCATAGGAGCCGAGCGATGCCGGTGTCACCACCGGTTTCGCAGAGCTGTAGTGACGGCGCCACCAAAGAAGCGCGTGGCACCTGCAGAGCGAGGGCCTGGTGTCGGGGCGGCTCCCGGTGGCCCCCGGGACACACCGCGCGGGTGCGC
>NW_010394290.1:1689-1951 GCF_000710305.1 Buceros rhinoceros silvestris
GCTCCCGTTGCCCCCGGGGTGCCGACGGGAGTGCCGCCGCTGCTGCCTTCAGTGCCTATGGAGAGACGTTCCGTTCCTCGGGGAGGAGAACTGGTGTTGGAGAAACACCGGCGGAGGTGCCTGGGTGAGGCAGGCAGCTCCGATGGAGCCCGACGTGGGTCGTGCCCTGCCTGGCACCTTGAAACGTGGCAGTGCCACCCCGTTCGCTCCTGCAGACTTTCTCCTTCTCGGAGAAGGGGTTGAGCCGCAGCGGGGGGTGGCT
>NW_010394290.1:2038-2361 GCF_000710305.1 Buceros rhinoceros silvestris
GAAGCACCAGCACTACTGCCGGAAGCGCAGGACCAGGTCTTGTAGCAGTGCCTCCTCGGTGAGTAGCATCCAGAACGAGCTGGGGATGGTTCAGGGTGTTAACTGTGCTTCCCCCCTTTCAGCTCTGAACTCTGGGTGAGTACCTCTAAGCCCTTTCTTTTTTTTTTTTGTGTGTGTGTGTGTGTGCGTGTTTGTTTCCATTACGTGCGATGTATAGTCCAAGCTCCGTGTCTCGTTAAGCGGGAAGCGTTGGTAGGTCTTGGTTTGGGCTTGTCCAGCCCCCGCAGCCTCAGGACGTGTGGAAAAACAGCTGTGTTCTTTAT
>NW_010394290.1:2498-2710 GCF_000710305.1 Buceros rhinoceros silvestris
CAGCTGTGTCCTTTACGGCCGGGGAGGGGGTCAGGGAGAGCTTGGAATGACGAGCCGTGGCCGCGGGCCAGCTGGGGATTGGGTGTTGTGCCAGTTTATTCCCAGCCAGGGCCTCACTCCTGTGTACGGGCACTTCTCGGGGCGGGGAGGTCGCCACAGGGCGTCCAGCTGACTTTGTGCCGGGGTCTGTTATGGGATGGGATCCACCAGCC
>NW_010394291.1:0-1978 GCF_000710305.1 Buceros rhinoceros silvestris
TGGAGTGAGTACAGCGTGTCGGGAAGGTTAGGTGGCTAAGCAGGGTGGGAGCCCCACTCCTGATGGGGCTGTAAAGGTGTTTCCAAGGGAAGGTGAGGGCCACAAACACTTCCCCCTCCTGGTTCCTGCTGTGTGGGAGAGGTTTCCTCTTCGGGACCTGGGCTCTGGCTGGAGCGAGGGAGCAGGTGCAGCAGAAGAGCAAGTGCAAGCGCCAGTATTTGCAGTGCTGTGGAAGGACTGCCAAGGAAAGTTGAGAGTTACAAACAGTGTTAGCCCTGACACCTTCTGAGTGGGAGACTTCACTGGAGAGTTTAATCTTGTGGCCCACAGCTCCAGCTGGAGTTCGGCAGTAGTCAGATAGAGCCGTAGGAGGCTGCCCCAGCACACAGCCCCGTGCAGGGGCTCTGCGGGGGCTGCCAAGGGAAGGTGCGGGCCAGCAACAGCTTTCAATCCTGGCACCTCCTGTGAGGGAGCCCTACGCTGGAAGTTGGGAGGGCAGCCGTAGAGCTAAGAAGGTCTCCCTGGAAAGGACCAGCCAGCCCGCTGTGCTCCAGCAAATACTGGGATCTGAAGGAAATAAGTACACTCAGTACATCCCATCAAAAGTAATTGCGTTCTTTGAAAATGTAAAATCATGGAGTAATTAGAACGAAAGCCTGCGTGTCAGTCTCAGGGCAGAACGACGCTCAGTTTGGAGTGAGCACGTTTTAGATTTGTAATGGGCTGGTCACTGTCAAGAGCTCAGACCTTGAGTATCTGATGCTCTCATTTCAGTGTGACAACAGCAGGAAGACTGCTCTGTCCCAAAGGAGCTTGTGGCCTGTCAGACTGCAGCAGTGTCCGTGTGAAATCTCTTCTTTGGTCTGGTACGAGTTGGGATTCACAGACATTTCCCTGGTGGACAGACCCACCTGGCCACGCACTCCTGTCTGCCACAGTTTCCAAGATGCGGCTAAGGCTTCAAAGCACGCAAACATATGACCTTTTAATCTTCCAGGTGTCTTTTAACTTTAAAATATGGAAAAAAGAATAAACCAAATCTGCTTTCTCCCAGGAGTTTCTCCAGCTCAGGGCATAGGATGATGCTGCCTCTCATAGCTGTGGTCATCTGCTCCTGTGGTGGCCTGTGCTCCTGTAGCAACCTTTAATTGCCTAGCAAAGGTAAAGTTGATTTTCCCCCTATAATTGGTGTATTTTTAATTTCTAAAAAATTATTAGTATTATCAGCACAGACCACTTGTGCTTGGTGCTGTAAGACCTTCCTAGTAGTTAATTTTGATCCTTGTAATCCAAAGAAATCAATATAATCAATGACAGGTCACATTTATCTGTACCTCAGCAGACTGAAATAATTTCAGCTTACCACGATGGATAGGTGGCTCTTGAATGAAATGCATTTGGTTGTTCTATCCAGCCCTTAGAGACTTCCTTGCTTCTTCACGTGCAGCACGGCTCCTTTGTAGCAGCTTTTCTTATCCAGTACACCTCTCTTTCATTATTTGTGTTTTGTCTATTTTTTAACAGTTTTTAACAATGGTTAAAAACTTAAACCTTAAGTTTAGCACCTTAAACCTGGATCTGGTCGGGAAACCTGCCTATCTCCAGTGTCATTTTGTGAGGTACTCTTTTGGAATATTTTTTTAAATAAATTCAGTTCTTCGATTTGCTTAGGCCAAGCAGTTTTAATATAGACAAGCAATTCTCTTTGTGGTTTTGAAAGAGAAGTATTGTCTTATTGGAATTGAATTATTCAAGACCTTCAGAGCACAGTTTCAGTTGCTTGAACAGATACTTTCCCCATTTCCTTGCTAGTCAAAACACCACTGAAGTTTCATTTTAAACAGGACCAAGACCATTTGGTTTTTTCTGTCATGTTGTCTCCCATGATGTCTGAAAATGATGGTCTCCACGTCATACGAGGGCTGCTCCAGAAGTAATGCCTCCTCCTTTGTTATGTCCACCCACAACATCAGAGGCA
>NW_010394292.1:0-524 GCF_000710305.1 Buceros rhinoceros silvestris
ATGGGAGAAGCTCAAATATTTTGACCAAAAGCGCAATGCACGCATGGTGATATATGACCAGCCACAGCACCGAAGCTACCCGAAATCCCTAACTGGAAGGAAAGAAGAAACTCCTTCTGGTGGAGTTTATTGTTCAGTAGACTGAACAATTCCTCAAATGTTTTCTGCTCGAGTGTTATTCCAGTAATCTACTTTTCTTACTTGTCAGAAAATGTCATCTACCTGTTGTGAAAAGGGGAGAAATAAAACCAGTTTTAAGGCCAACACCGAATATGCGAGTCAAGCAAAATCAGGGGGCACAAATAATGATGGTTTATTTACAGAACAACATTTACAAGTTCTTTTGGTATTGCCGTTGATAAATGAACCACAGAGTTAGTTATGGCTTATTTACCAGAGAGCCAGCATAGGTCTGATACTGAAAGCTTACAGCCTATCAGTTGCAGCCCGGCTACGTGGTAAAATAAGCCCGCTAATGCACAAACAGTGGCTTCTCTCTTGTCTTTTCTTCTCATGGATTTTTT
>NW_010394292.1:864-1268 GCF_000710305.1 Buceros rhinoceros silvestris
AAAAGTCATTAAAAAAAAAAAATCTTCATTGTGTTGTGTTCTATATATTTGTGTCAGACGGCCCTTTAAACAGTTCGGTTCTAGATGGAACACGATCTTTGTAAGAAACCACAGGGTAATGAGAGTTTTGGAAGCTTTGCAATAAACAATATATAGCGAGCTTTTTTAGGAGAAGTGAGGGTAGTGGACCAGTTGCAACAAAGCGGATTATCCCATGATGAGCTCATAATCATTAGTCTTGTGATCAGAGGCTAAGGGATGGGAAAAGGAAAGAAGTTGTCACAACAGTGAGTTTCTCCATGTTCATGAAACTCTTGTAGAGGAAGAAGAGTAAGAATGAAGTCAAACGACCCCCAAACGGCAACCCCAGTAGTGAAATTGGGCATGCGTGAAGTTACAGCTTA
>NW_010394292.1:2492-3162 GCF_000710305.1 Buceros rhinoceros silvestris
AGTCCCTGCAAAAGCACCTGAAAAACATCAGGAGTTACTCCCCCAGGGATATTGGTGTCTCGGAGTCAAGCTTCTGTTAGCTGCATCCTGTCTTTGTTGCCTGAAAGTGACCACAGCAAACACTCGACCAGGGTATAAATGGAGCCCTGCTGGAGAGCTGGTTTTGAGTTGGTTCTCCTCGGAGCAGCAGTTTCTGCAGTTGGGCATTCTCCCCTCGAGTCGGGATGCTGTCCAAGTACCCTTTTGGTATCACTAGATGAGAGATTCTCCCCTTGTATCAGTGAGCTGCGCACATTTTGGATCATTCTTCCTCAGAGTAGATTCTTTAGTGTTCATAAATTTATTGTGCAGTAATAGCTCTGAACAATAGTTTAAAATGGCTCTACCCGAAAATGGGGTTTTGTGGTTTGAATCTTCGATTATTTGCATTGGTATTGTTGTTCTCATGTTTGGTCTTACAGTCTTTCAGTTTCTCTGGACTCAGATTCGAAGCTTGTGATCCACTGAAACCTGAACAATGGCTACACTGATAACACAAAGCTACCACAACAAAAAAGGGGGAGTTGTAACACCTAATCTAGAGGATGTGAGCTATAGAGAGCTGCAGCAGACAAGACAGCCATGACCTAGAGAGCTGCTGCAGGCATGAAAGCTCACTTTGACAATATGG
>NW_010394293.1:0-2996 GCF_000710305.1 Buceros rhinoceros silvestris
GTGCTGCCATGCCCCTGACGATGGGAAGCTCCGTTACATTCCCAGTCAGAATTTCAACCGGCTCTGCGCTGCACCCAATATATAACAGAACATAACTTCCCGAAAAGGGAGTTTCCTTTAAAATAGTGGTCATGCATCTTAGCATCTCAAACAGGTCGAACACTGAGCTTAATCCTATGAAAATTGTGTAAGTGTAGTATATTTTCTTACCAAATGTCTTCCTGCAAAATGAACCGAGTTCTAGAGATACAGCATTTAAAAGATGCATTCTGTGACCAGGTCTGTATTCTTCCGGACTGTTTTCCTGCTGTCGTTCTTGGAAAGACTGGGATGGGCTACACTGGTGCAGAAGTACTGAACTCCACGTTAGTCATGGTGTCACTAAGTCAGAAGAACATCTCACCATGTAACAGGTCTCAATTCCTTGCAGCAACATCACTTGCAGGTCAGCTGAATCCCTTTCTCTTTCTTTACAAGGCCTTTTCTGTAAAATCTGGGAGTTCACCTGTTGTTTTCACAGACCATAATCTCTTGTTCACATAACGATCAGTTTTTGACAAGCCGGATCACCAAAGGCAACACCGGCTCACCAGAGAGCAGAGGTATTAACGGCATTTAAGTGGTATTGAAATGGTTAAGATTTTATGGCATATAGGCAAACCACAAGTAAATTTTGTTAAGAATGGGGTTTTTTTCAGAAATCTTACGTGCTAGCCTGAATATTTAATTACTGCATCTCAGTGGTGACAAGCCATACCAGTAAACTACATTGCTACAGGAGCGAGGGGTGAACCATCTCATGAAGGTACTGTAATCAGCGCCGCTACACGCCGCATTGCAACAGGACGCTGAAGTTGCAAAGGAAAATGTGAAAGATGTGACTGATCGGATGGATTGCCGAGAATGGCCATGAATCTTGCTACGGCTCGTGGTCTGGTTACCATCCACTGGTCTGCACATCCGCCCGTCCTTCCACCTACCTGTCCTGTGAACTTTTGATGTGTGTGCCCAGAAACTTCCGGTAAGATGGTAGTTTTCAGCTTCCAAAGCCAGGCGGTTTTTTCCTTTTAACCGGAAATCTGCGTGTTCTCTCCACCTCACGGTCCAGATGAAACTGCATGACATTAATAAAAGAAGTCATGACCAAGGGAGTAAATGTCTTTTGCATTAATCTTAAACTCGGTGAGATTTACCAGGACCTCAGATTCTCAGCTATAAAGAGCAAAAGTACTCCCTTGCCAGGGGATACACTTTTAATGAAAGAATTACTGTTCAGCAGTGAGAGATGCTCCAGACCACAAGGAACTTGAACCGCCTGGTCAGGCCCCAAGGCTGGCCACAGTAAGGCAAAACGAACAGTGAGTATTGTCTATCAAAGCTGGCATCTCCCTCACCTGACAGCTCACCACTGATTTATCCGCAGGGCTTTTTCTAACATCCTGCACCCCACTGGAGTTTAAAAAGTCCATCTCCACGGTCTGGTTAGGTTTAAAGAGTTTAATCACTGTATAAGGAATTAAAGCAGGATTGGAGTTTAGCTTTCTGAGCATTAGTTAACACAATACATAGTCAAACCGTAGGTGTATAGTTAAGGGACAACGTTGCTCAGGGTACATGACTCCCACCCTCAGCACTAACATTGTGGCCTTCAGGAGAGAGGAAAGCGAGTGTCCGCAGGAGAATGCAGTGGCTGGAGGACGGGAGCGACACTGCATGGAGGAGGTTCATCAGACTCACTTCCCAGTCGTGTTAAACTAAGCCATGGGAAAGCCTTTCTTTAGATTTCCTGTCATGTACTGGGGCTCATAGTTTAAAAACCACCAGAGGAAGCCACGCAGTCATGTTGGTGCTACTGAGCGCCTCAGAGTTCCACACACAAGAGCCTGCCGTCACTGGTGGTGAGGAGGGGTGGTTTCCACCCGCTGAGTCACCTCATCGTCAGATCCGTGTAGAAGTTGGGTGCTGCAGCCTCTGCAGTTCAGACCCAGCTCTCTGGAGGACAGAGCGATCAAAATGCCCCATTTGCCTCCTCATCCTCACACCTGGGTCAGGTATGCGTGACTGCCCCTGCGATGTCATTAGGGGATGTGGGCATGAGGCTGGCAGCCGTGGTCAGAGCTGCACGAGAAGGAGATTGTTCAGGCAGGGAAGCCAGTCCCTCTGAACCAGTTTTCCTTCACAGCATCATGTATTATTTCAACTATTAATGAAAACACTTGGGTTAACGTTATTTAAAATGCGTTTAGGATAAAGGCTGCACGTGAAACACTGTCAAACAGAAAAAAATCAAAATCATCATAAAAGCCAGTTTTCTGGGAGAAATATTGCACTGGATTTATTTTAGAAAGAAAGACTCAATATTTTCTATTTGGAGGATTTTAATGAATAGATGTTATTCCTAGTTATTATTTACTACTTTCAAAGTTTAATGAATAGTCCTGGTGATGATTATTTCTCTATTTATAGGAATACAGAATTTCATGCATACGGAAGTGTGTTATTATCTGCACGTTCTGCCCTTCTGTAAATACAGAAATTTGGTGTTTGCCAGTAGAACTGTTCGTTACAATTCGAAAGTGGATAAATAATGAATAGTAATGCCTTTTCTTCATTAAAATTCTGCAAAAGGAGGATATATACTCGTTATTCCTTTCATGAGTTCGGCCCACTGAAGGCTCATAAATAACTGCGCTTCACAATTGTGTCTAATTAGCAATGAACTTAACCCAGGGCATCCGAAAGCCTGGAGCAAAGGGAGCAGTTTTCTGGTTGTTTTATTTCGCTCTCTCAGGGGCCACTGTCTGAACTCGGGGTGAGCCCCACGGGCAATCAGCAGCACAGCAGCTGATGAAGGGATCTCAAGGCGCTTCTCCGCGTCCCAGCTCTCGCAGCGGGACACTGCTCCTCACAGCAGCCGCCCCACAGAGCCCCGCAGGGCCCCGCAGAGCCCCGCAAAGCCCCGCGGCCGCGGGAACGGCTCTCTGCGGAACTGCGCA
>NW_010394294.1:0-3824 GCF_000710305.1 Buceros rhinoceros silvestris
CTGCTCTTTCACACACTCAGCCCAACAGCTCTCACAGCCCCCGATGGGAGGGCTGAGGCCCCGCACAGGCTCCGCCGTGCCCTGGAAAAACTCTGCGGAGTGCACGTGGCATTTCAGTTCCCTGTTTCAGTTTACACAAGTCCAGGTCATCCCGTGCCCTCCCCAGCACAGCTCTGCTCACTCTGGAGAAGGGGTTGATGCAGGACTGGGGAGAAGCCCCTGCCTGGCCTGTCCTGGGGAGCTCCATGGGGATGGGTTTGCAGCACGGACATGCTGGACCTTGTCTGGGCAGGTATCTGTCTCATAGACCCCACCCCACCACTACAGCCCTGGAAGCTGAGCAGGAGGGGGAGTGGAGCCCAGGGAGACCTTTGCTGCTGCTGCTGCCCCAGATGCATCCCCTCTGTGGCCACAGAGAGGGTCCTTCCTACTGTCCTTCCTACTTCCCCTGGGAATGGCTGGTCAGTGTCTCCAGCCAGCACCAAGCCCAGCCCTCCACATAGCGCCCTTGCTCCAGAACGCAGCGGTGGAGGCAGCCTCTGTGAAAGCAGCTGCCTGGGGGCACCCCTGCAACTGAGTTACCCCTCCCAAAGCGGTGCCAGGTCCCCACAAATTCCTCATCACTGTCTGCACCAGCATGACCATGGAGCACCCACCCATGGGCAAAGGCTGAGTGGAGCTTGTGTCCATCCCACCTCCTGCTGGGAGCCGACCACATCTACTGGCATGGTGCTCGCTTAGGTGCAGGTCAGCGCCGCTGCCAGGGAGCTGGCCCAGGGCAGCGGCTCTGTGGGGGAAGCTGCCCAGCCACGCAGAGGAAAACGGTCCTTGGAGTCCAGGAGACATTCGGTCACAAGGCCGGCATGGGTGGCGCCATCCAAGCGGGTGTCTGGGTGGCTCTGGGACAAATCACCACCTGCAAGGGATGGAGAGCAGATGGGATTAGCAAAAATCGTTACAGAAGCCCAGTTCCCAGCAGCTTTGTTTGGCTCCACACCCAGTCCCTGCTCTGTCAGGAGAGAAGCTGGCGTGAAGGGGTCCTGGTCCTGGTTCTGCTGCAGCCTCTTCCATGGGAAAAGCACCAGAGTGCAGCCCATGGCTGGGGGCTGTGCTGGGACCCCAAGGCATGTGTGCCAACACAGCGGCCCCAGAGCAGCTCAGCACAGCTCTCCTGTCCCAATCTCATGCACAGCAGCTCCGTGCCAGCTCAGCCACGCTGAGCTCTGTGCCAGCTCAGCCCTTGAGTAGCACCATAAAAATGTGATGATGCATTTGAGTTACATAAAGAGCCAGCTCTTGGGGAAGAAGGGGCTCTTGACGACTCTCCATGGCAGGGGATTACGTTGTGAATGCTAAACCCATGGATGGGAAGAGCAGGGGAAGGTGAACAAACCGGCAGTCAGGGCCCTCCAAAACTGAAGCTGCAGTGGAGACCTGCAGCACACGCCTGCAGCCAAAGGAACTCTAGACATACTGTATAGGTATGCCAAGGACCATACACAACCACAACGGCACTTACCCGCTGGCGTGTGTGTGGGCGCACACCACGTACAATACTACGGGGATATTTAAGTCATCTTCATGTGCCCATGCAGAACGCAGCCAGGCAATAAATTTCTGCTGGAGAACTCAAAGCGCTGCACCAGGAGCTATCCTCAAAACCAGCGGAGCCTCTTTGACCCGTTGCGCTCGCACCAGAAGTACATCTGAACCCTTATTGTTCTTCCCTCTGACCAAACTCTCTCCTCCCTGAGTTACTAGAATTTCCCTGCCTGCTGCTGGGGCCTCGAGGTGCACGGTTCACTCCGCGGCACACGAAGCTGCCCACCAGAGCCAGGGCGATGCAGAAGCCAGGTTATGAAGCCGGCTCGGCTCAGCTCCAGACAGACTCTCTGCAAATCCCCGCTCACAGCTTTACTCGGGCCAAGTCAATCAGAAGTGTCTGAAAGCCAAAGCATCGCTCCTGCATGCGATCTCCGCGAGTTTCCCAGCACACTGCGTACTCGGGGCTCACGAACACAATCCTCCCCACGTGCGCTGCTGTTGTTGCCCATAACAAAGGCGTTCTGGATCAAAGGAAAGGGTTAACCCCCATGCAGTCATCGCATTGAGTCTTGGAGGTCTGAGTGCTGCCAACTCCTGAAAAATGGCCACCAGGCAAGCTGAGAATCATCAGAATAAGATTGGAAGGTGTCCACATCAATCAATCACTTGCTGACAGATGACTGGGAGCCCCGCTGTGACCGGGGACAGCTGACCAACTCTCAGCTTAACCTGAAGTCTAACATTAGCCTGTTTGTTTCGTGTGGGTGGCTTCTGCGTTATGACCTTAATAGTCAATCAATCTTGCAATGAGTCTGGCAGAAACATTAATTATCCCTGCTTTCATGCACTGAAAAGCTTTATCTTCAAAACCTCAGCATCACTTAGGGAGGAATAACAGAACACAGAGCAAGAAAACAAGCCCGGCCTCAGTTCCTACGGCAGACCCGGACAGCGGGGATGAGCCCCAGGGCCGCTGCAGCCCCGGCCGCAGCCGGGACGGGGCACTCGGGGCAGGGCTTACCCTGGCTTTCATTCCTGTACCTATGCCGGCAGCTCAGAGGCTGCAGCTCCTGCACCAGCAACTGCTGGAATCGGTGCCAAGAGGAAGAGAGGGGAGAGATATAAAAGGACAACAAACACGCATCAATTAAACCTTGCAAGCTGTTAGTCACACTAGTTAATAAGTTCTTTCTATCTGTAAAGTGCTCTTAGTGACAAATCCTTTAACTGGCACTCAGAGCGTTATTACGGCTTTCCAGACGCCTCTGTCTTTCATGTGCAGCTTCTCGTACACATGTGAGTGCTCCCTGTTGCGCGGTCTGTTTACACTGGCTGTGAGAAGACATCATCAAAGCAAACTGAAAGCAACACTAAATGCTTGAGAAAAACAGAATTCATTCACTGCTCCTGCTCGGAAATCGCCTTTCAGCGTGTTCAGAGGCAGCGGTCGCTGCAAACTGCAGTGTGGAGAGACGGGGAGCCCAGCGGGCACAGCCTGTGTCGAGCCTCTCCAGGCACTACCTCTGAAAGCACCCGCTGCCCCAGCACCAGCAGACACCAGAGTCCCTTCTGCCGACCGCGACACGGCCATCGCATCTCCAGCGATGGGGAGCAGGGAACTGCCCGTCCCCTGCCGTGCCAGGGGCCCGTACCAGAGCTGTGCTCATCACGGGACAGGGGCAGCCCCTGCGCCTTGGCCATCTCCCCAGGGAGCCCTCGGGGTGCTGGCCAGGACACATCCCACCCCCTTCATTTCTAACCATCAGACTCCATCCTCCACAGCCACTGCACCCACTGCAGGGAGAAGATCTGCCCATTCTGCTCTGGTGCATGCAGACACAGCTGCGCGCACCCCCTGTGCCCCATCCCGCTGCCAAATGCTCTCACACTCGACAGCAAAGGCTCCACGCTTTGCGCCGGGCGGGCAGCACACTGAACACCCAGGGGTGCTCCACAGGGCGGGATGCAGGACCCCCTTCAATACTGGATGGGCCCCGTTCACGAGAGGGGCAAGGAGCAAGGGTCCAGCGCCCTGCACAGCACAAAACCCGACCAACACCCCGGCATGGCAACCTGGGACGTGCCACAGCGGGCAAAGGCACTGGCACAGGGCGGGCTGGGGACCCTGTGCCCGGGGCAGCAGCTGCCTGGAGCGAGTACAGCTCCGTGGGATGCCCTTTCAGAAACCACCTTCTCTTTAGTCAAAGCCAAAGCAATTAGGGCCCTGCAACGTTAGATTAAAAAAGGGACAGCTAATCGGAGACCGTCCATAATCTTTC
>NW_010394294.1:3970-4266 GCF_000710305.1 Buceros rhinoceros silvestris
CATATTCTTCCACCCGGGGTCTCCCAAACCACCCCACAATTCAGCAGCCCTTGTCTGGGCTGATGGTGTTTCCTGAAAAATGAACAGTAGCTCCGGTGCAGAAGCAAGTTACGTTTCTGCAAACTCTCTTCCACAGAAATTAAAGTATTAATCACCTTAATAAACATTAATGTGAAATGGTCATTCATTAAATACAGGAAAACACCCACAGCCTCAGAGCAACTGTTCCCCGATCCAGCACCCAGCACGCTCCCCGCACAGCACCCGCGCTCCTCTGTGCTCGAGGCCGCCCGGCT
>NW_010394295.1:0-347 GCF_000710305.1 Buceros rhinoceros silvestris
GGGTGCTGCTAGGGTGTGTGGGGGGGAGCCCCTGGGTGGCTTTTGGGAACACCACTGGGACCCCTGGGGACACTCTGGGTGCCATCGGGTCCTCTAAGAACGCCCTGGCAGCCATGGGTGCCCCCCTGGACCCATCAGTAGCACCCAAGGGATCCCAAAGCGGAGAGAGTTCGGGTGCTGCTGGGCAGAGTGTGGGTGCTACTGGTGGGGGAGCCCGTGGATGGCTTCTGGGGACACCACTGGGACCTGTGGGGACCCTCTGGGCACCATTGGGTCCTCTAAGGACACCCTGGCACCCATGGGTGCCCCCCAGGACCCACAAGTGCCCCCCAGGCCCCAGGGGACCC
>NW_010394295.1:512-1873 GCF_000710305.1 Buceros rhinoceros silvestris
GAGCCCAGGTGCTACTGGGCAGAGCATGGGTGCTACTGGTGTAGGGATAGGGGAGCCCCTGGGTGGCTTTTGGGGACACTACTGGGACCTCTGGGGACTCTCTGGGCACCCTCAGGTTCTCTAAGGACACCCTGGCACCCATGGGTGCCCCCCAGCACCCATCAGTAGCACCCAAGGGACCCCGAAGCAGGGAGAGCTTAGGTGCCACTGGGCAGAGCGTGGGTGCTACTGGAGGGCGAGCCTGTGGGTGACTTTTGGGGACACCACTGGGACCCCTAAGGACCCTCTGGGCACTGTCAGGTCCTCTAAGGACACCCCAGCACCCATGGGTGCCCCCCAGCACTCACAGGGGCCCCTGTGGCACCCAGGGGTGCCCCCCCCCACATTTGGAGCAGTTGGACACTATCCCCAGGTGACCCAATGTCCTGTCCACATGTCCCTGTCCCCTCCGTGTCCCCTCCGTGTCCCCAGGTCACCTGTCCATGTGTCCCCTGTACCCACATGACCCTGTGTCAACTCTGTGTCCCCTCCGTGTCCCCTCCATGTCCCCAGGTCACCTGTCCACGTGTCCCTGTCCCCTCCGTGTCACCTCCGTGTCCCCTCCGTGTCCCCTCGTCACCTGTCCATGTGTCCCCTGTACCCGCGTGACCCTGTGTCAACTCTGTGTCCCCAGGTGACCCCCTGTCTGTGTGTCCCTGTCCCCATGTGACCTTGTGTCCTCAAGTGACCCCGTGTCCTATCCATGTGTCCCTGTCCCCAGGTGACCCTGTGTCCACTCCGTGTGCCCTCCATGTCCCCAGGTCACCTGTCCATGTGTCTGCTGTCCCCATGTGACCCCTTGTCCCTATGTCCCTGTCCCTGGGTGACCCCTGTGTCCCCAGGTCACCTGTCCTTGTGTCCCTGTCCCTTGGTGACCTTGTGTCCTCTCTGTGTCCCCATGTCACCCCATGTCCTCTCCCTGTGTCCCGTGTCCCCAGGTGACCCCATGTCTCTGTGTCCGTGTCCTCACGTGACCCTGTGTCCATGTGTCCCTGTCCCCAGGTGACCTCCATGCTGGGGTGTCCCCGGTGTCTCCCAGTTGTCACCCATGACCCTGGTGACATGGGTGACCCTTACACCTGTCCTAGTGTCACTCATGATGCTGGTGGTACTTGGCCACCCCTGCCTGGCCCTGGGCTGTCCCTGGGGGTGCCTGCTGTCACCTGGGGGTGCCTGGTGTCCCCATGGGTCCTTGCTATCCCCATGGGTGTCTTCTGTCCCTGGTGGGTGCCCACTGTCCCCATGGGCGCCTGGTGTCCTCATGGGTCCTTGCTGCTGTCACCCATGGCTACCTGGTGTCACCGGTGCGTGCCCACTGTCCT
>NW_010394296.1:0-2152 GCF_000710305.1 Buceros rhinoceros silvestris
GGGCTCCCGGGGGCTCACGCCCCGCCACTGGCGCCAGCCTGTCATGAGGCTGCTGCCTCCCGCTTCCCCTACCTTCAGGCACATCCTGGGGCACGTCCTCCGGACGAGGACACTTGCGGGGTCTCCCAGGGCGCCGACGCAGCCTCTCCTCACTGGACGTGGGGACAGTGCGGCTGTACTTGGGCTGGCGCCCGCGGGGCTCATCCTCAGCAGGGTTGTAGTCACTGTCCTCTGCAGGGAAGTGGACCAAGACGTCAGACAGAGACCGGGAGAAGACTGAGCTACATAAGACATGAGGAGGACGAATCCTACCTTCAGGGTCATCAATAGCTCCAGCATCCATGATATCGTCATCTTCCTCTTCTTCTGGGGCCTCCTCCTCCTCCTCCGCAGCCTTTGGAGCAGATCCCCCCTTCCGCAGACGCCCTTTCTTCAGAGCCAGCGCTGAACCCGCTGCCACGGGGAACAGAACGGACACTCTTCACCAGACCGTGGGTGGGGATCAGGTCCTGACACTCGAACCCTCCCGGTCTCCGCAGAGAGGTCAATTTTCCCCGGCCCCCAGCACACACCTGGCTGGAAGTGCCGCTCTTTCATGTGGTTAATCAGCGTTTTCTTGGAGATGCTCTTGTACTGACACATCTTGCACTTGAACTGCTGCACCACCACTACCTCCATCATCTCTTCCAGGGTCTCCATGTCCGGTTGGTCCAGCTCCTCCCCACCATCTGCCTCTCGGGCCTGACCTGGCTGCACAGGCAGCTCCAACACTTCCAGCCGCTCAGTAGGGTCTGAAGGGCCAGGCTGGTCGAGGCACGTGGAGGTGGGTCCATCAGCAACAGCTTCTATCGCCAAGCTATTGGCCAGGGCAGAGGTGGCCATCTGGGACACCATGGGGGCACCTGAAACGCCAGAACCAGCTCAGCCAAGGAGCAGACCCTCACCTACACCCCGGCTGCACTCAAGCTTGGGGCTGACCACGAGCTCGGTGACATGCTCCTGATAGCCAGCATGTCCCGGGACACTGGTGCTAGCACTGAGGCTGGGACACCTGCTCCAGACCCTGCTCCTGCTGGGCTTGGGGACAGCGACAGCCACCACTGGATGCCCCTGGGTGGCACACTTACCATCATCGGGGCCCTGCAGAATGAGGTACTGTGTAGTCTCTGCCCCGCCATCCTCGGCACTGGTCACAGCAATGCAGCCTGTGAGGAAGAGGAGAGCAGAGCAGGGGCTGTAGAGACACTCTGGCTCCCTGGGGCTCTCCAAGGTTCAGACGCAAGCACGAAGGGGCGAGGAAGGTCTGGCTCTGGGCTGCTGGCACCGCAGCTGATGGAGCAGCTGGGCAGAGAGGGCAGCCACGGCAGCCACCAGCTCCTTGTCAAACCCTCCAGCAAGGCAAGGAGAGAAACCCCTGCTGACAGAGGTCTGTACGTCGTCACGTACGTGTCTCCCCCTCATCTCTCGAGGCGTGGTGCAGCAGCAGCTCCCCCCCAGGCCCCTGAGCCATTTGCAGCTCTAGGGGCAGAGCAGGCAGGTCTGCCCTGTGCTGGCTCTGCAGCACCACTCACTCTGGATGATGTCAGGCCCGATTGTGGACTCAATGATCTTGTCGATGGCAGAACCCAGGTCTGAGGAGGTGGATGCAGTAGAGTCTGACACGATCGTGGCTCCATCAGTGATGACGCTGGAGTGGACCAGGACTTGTGGGGACTCTGACACCATGACGGACTGGCTCACGGTAGAGACGCTGGACACCAAGGTGGACTGGGCAATGGAGGATGAGTCTGGCAGGTAAACGCGGGGAATGCCATCTGTGCTGGAGCTGCTCTCCGACACCTCTTCCTGGCAGGGAAAAAAAGAGGCCAGGAAGAGCTCAGCTCAGAGACCTTTACCAGGCCAGATCCTCGGTGGAGCCAGCATGAGTAACACCAGTTTACCAGTGTGCCACTGCAGACTCGCCAGGAAAGGCACCAGAGCGATTCCTCTGGCACTGCCAAGGACCCCAGAGCTCCAGGGCTGCTCCTGCTCCCAAGGAGAGCCCTCCTCAGACTGGCGAGCAGACACCCGACTGGTCTAACAGCACCTGCTGAGGCTGCTGAGCTACAGAGCCAGCTCCTGGTTTGCCAGAAACGTCTAGAGGAACCTCAGG
>NW_010394297.1:0-224 GCF_000710305.1 Buceros rhinoceros silvestris
CTTCCAAAGGCCCCAGTGGCAGCAGCACACCTGAGGCCAGGCCCAAGGGAAGGGCTATGTCCCCCGCCTGGGCAACGGCCCAGCAGCGTGGGGACACTGGTGTCCCCGGGGTCCCTGCTCCCAGGGCCAGCTGGGACTTCGGAGCTGGTTTTGGGATGCCAAGACCTGCAGGCGCCCCCTGCTTATAGCCCAGCAGTCCCAGAGGCCCCTCCCTGGTCCCGGGG
>NW_010394297.1:601-819 GCF_000710305.1 Buceros rhinoceros silvestris
TTGGCCCTGCAAAGGGAGTCAAGGGCTGAGCAGCTCGGCTGGACCCGTTACCTAAGATGAAACCCAGGCGCCATCTGCTCCGTCTCCTAATTACAAGCACAGCAGAGAAGACAGGGTGGTGGGGGGACGTGGTGACAACCGGCTTTGAACCGCAGCGGGAGTGGGGTGACACCCCTGCACCCCTGCCTGCTAGCATCCTCGGCCCCCGCACCCACATG
>NW_010394298.1:0-214 GCF_000710305.1 Buceros rhinoceros silvestris
GTCCTAGTGGAGCCATATGGGGGTCTCTAGGGTCCATCGGGGGGCTGTAAGACCCAGGGAGGACCTATATCAGGCCAGTGGGGGTGACCGGATGGGAGTGACAGGGCCAGAGTGGGGTTAGTGGGGCTATAGTGGACGATAACGGGGTCTATAGGGGCCATCAAGGACATCATGTGACCTATAGGGGCCGTGGGGCACCTGTGGGGCGCCATAG
>NW_010394298.1:431-744 GCF_000710305.1 Buceros rhinoceros silvestris
TAGTGGGGTCCCCAAGGTACAGGACCTCCGTGGCAGCACCCCCAGCAGCGGGTGCCTATGGGCACCATCGGGGTGCTAAGAGTGGCCTGGCTGGGCCCTGCGCCCCTGGGGGCGGCTGCGGCCCTGCGGGAGTCTGTAGGGGCCTATGGGGGCTCTGTAGGTGTCTATGGGGATCTATAGGCAGCTACGGGGGCCTATAGGGTCCTACAGGGGTCTATGGGGCCTGACAGACCCTCCCTGGCTCTCCCCAGGGCATCAACTGGTTTCCCTGGAAAGGCTTCGAGTTCTCCATCCCCTTCACCGAGATGAAGCT
>NW_010394299.1:0-2259 GCF_000710305.1 Buceros rhinoceros silvestris
GTGTCCCGGCCGTCACTGCTGTGACCGAAGAAATGAAACTCTGGAGCCCTTTGCAAACGTTCTCTTGCCGGGATAGTACCTTTGGAGACACTGATGTCTGAGCTGTGCTGTGGCACCTGCATAACCTCAAAGAAGCATCATAGGAAGCACTGGCCACGCACAGCTCCTCTTCCTGCCCAGGCCTGGAACCTGTGTCAGCACCCAGCGATAGCCCGGGGCAGCGTCTGGGTAACCCGGCTCTGAGCTGTGCTGTGGCACCTGCATAACCTCAAAGAAGCATCATAGGAAGCACTGGCCACGCACAGCTCCTCTTCCTGCCCAGGCCTGGAACCTGTGTCAGCACCCAGCGATAGCCCGGGGCAGCGTCTGGATAACTGGACTCAGCAGTGAGCGTTGCTGGCGTGTGTAGGAGTGCTGCAGCAGGTGTGGCGTGGAGAGGAGTGGCCTTGAAGCCGAGTTCAGAAGGGCTGCAGGAAGGAGCACTCATCCCACCTGAGAAATGGCTGCAGTCACCTTCAGCCCCTGGTGCCAGCAGAGAAAGGAAGGTGCGGGAGGGTGTGCACAGGGCTTCTCACAACATGCACAGCAGCCCTGGAGAGGGCACCTTGCTCTCTACCTGCCTGTGGCACAGCTCTCCGCTCACATCATCGCCTGGGAGAGGATGCAGTGGCTCATTGCTGTCAGATCATTTCTGCTGGGGAACAGGAGCCCTTCTTCCAAAGCAGGGTTTAAAAAAGAGGTGGCTTCCAGAACGCAGGACTCTGCATCACAGGACAAAGCTTTCTCCAGCCTCCCTGGACACTGGTTTGGGAGAGGAAGGGCCACACTGTGCCTGGCTTCCATCCCTTACGTTTCCACTTGTAAACCCCTGAGATATTTCTCTATGTCTGCTCTGTGTTTCTGACAGACTTTTTATTACAGAAGAAATAAAACTTTGTTTTCTTTTTTTCTTTTTTTTTTTTTTTTTTAGCTTTATAAAAGGAAACACATGCTGTGTTATAAAGCTGTTTGATGCTGTGGTCCCTGCTGCAGGCAGGCCACTGCCCCATGCAGTGCTGCTGGAGCTGACAGCCCCTTGTGTGTGGTGACACAGTCAGCAGCCAGCTTCTTGTTCCGCTGCACAGCCTGCCGAGCCCTGCTGGCTGCTCCGTCCCCAGCGCGGCCCCTATGTCCCCAGTGTGCTGGGGGAACTGTTACCAGGTGGGATGTGCTGGTGTCACAAGTAGGAACTGTGACCTATGCTGGGGGTTGTGTTGTGGAAAGATCTCATCCTCTTCCAGAAGGAATGGAGAGGTTTGCGACAGTCAGAGGCGTTGGTGGCTGTTAAGTGGAGCTGTTGGGAAACCTACAGGCAGAACCGGCACCATCTGCCTTCCTCTCTGTGCCACAGCAGCTGGCTGTGGGGAGGTGCTTGCACTAAAGCATGGACTAGGATGTTCCTGCTTCAAGGCATCTCCAGCATAATCAGTTGAGCTGTTCCCAGTTACTGCTTTGAGTGTCCAAGGCATCTTTTTCTGCTCTCTGGCTTTAGTGCGCCCAACTCTTGGCACTTGTTTCTACTGCTGTCCCATCCCCAGGTGCTGCGTTGTGCTGCCCGTGAGGTGCGAAACCCCCAACCCACTTGTGCTTTCCTTCCCACAGTGTGCAAGTACGTGGCAGTGGAGCTGAAATCCGCTTTTGAGGAGACAGGCAAGACCAAGGAGGTGATTGACACCAAGTATGGTTTCCTGGATGGGAAGGGCTCTGCTGTCAAGTACACTCAGTCGTAAGTGAGAGTGGAACGGGTGGTCTCCTCGCACTGTTGCCGCCTGTGGTCTGCAGAGCCAGGGGCTTTGGGGACTTGTGAGCAGGCTGCGCTGCACGCAGCTTGTCTGGGAAAACTAAGCTGCACCAGGGCCAGGGGGGTGGGCAGGGCAGCCAGGGGTTGCTCCTTCTGCCTGGGTGAGCCTGGGAACCACAGAGCACTCCCACATCGCACCAGCTGGGATGAAGCTCACCCTGTGCCTTGGCTGTTCTTCCGGGGCCATGATGAGCCCAAGCCCTCCCTCCTCTCTGTGCAGGGACATCCGGTTAATCGAGGTGACGGAAAACATCTGCAAGCGGCTGTTGGATTACAACCTGCACAAGGAGAGGAGCGGCAGTAACAGATTCGCAAAGGTGAGGGCTGTCCCCAGCTCCCAAGCGTCCCTTACCTGCCCCTGTGCTGCTGGGGTGCCCAACCGGGGTTCACTCTTTTCATCCCTTGGATAACCTGCCCGT
>NW_010394299.1:2362-2963 GCF_000710305.1 Buceros rhinoceros silvestris
AGCGTTTGAGGCTGCGCTGCCTCTCAAGTCAGGCGTGGGATGCTGTCCTTAGGGGGGTTGGCAGGCCCCTGCCCTCGTCGGCATGGAAGGAGCTAGGGGCTATCCTGCCTGGCTCATGTCCTCCTCTTGTTTTTGGGAGTGGGTTTGGCGAGGGGCACTCGCTGCCACTTGAACTCTGTCCGGGTGACACTGACACCCTGGGGATCCTGACTGTGGCTGGCTCGGGTGTACCTGCTTCCCTGGGCAGGGCCATGAGTCTGGTACTGGGAGAGGAGAGCGGGAACCCAGTTGGAGGAGCACCGCTTCACCTGGCAGCACTGCTCCCCCAGGGCATGTCAGAGACGTTCGAGACCTTGCACAACCTGGTGCACAAGGGCGTTAAGGTGGTGATGGACATCCCCTATGAGCTGTGGAACGAGACCTCTGCTGAGGTGGCTGACCTCAAGAAGCAGGTACCTTGGTCTGATGGGATCGGCCCTTGGCAGCTGCTGTGACCTTGGGGAGTGGAGCGGAGCGCAGAGCGAGGGAGGGTCGAGGGGTGCGCTGCCTGGAACGCGGGTCGGGGCAGGCCAGCTGCAGATGGCTGGAGCTGGGGTCCGCT
>NW_010394299.1:3164-3508 GCF_000710305.1 Buceros rhinoceros silvestris
ACGGAGGACCTCTCTCAGTTTCTCTGTGCTGACCATGTGCTAAAAGGAAAGGATACAAGTAAGTACTGGCTGCTGCCAGAGGCAAAGCAGGCACGCCAGGGAGGGCGGGGAGCCCCACCAGGGCGGAGGAGCCCTGCTTCTCCCCTCTGCCCCTCTCCTCCCCAGGCTGCCTGGCAGAGAAGTGGACGGGCAAGAAGGGTGACTTGGCAAGTGTGGAGAAGCAGAGCAAGAAAAAGAGCAGGAAGAAGAAGAAGAAGGGCCAGAAAGAGGGGAGCGAAGGAGCTGCCACCCTTCTGGGCACAGGGGAGGCCCTGGAGGAGAGCGGGGTGCAGGAGGAGGCTCCG
>NW_010394300.1:0-6346 GCF_000710305.1 Buceros rhinoceros silvestris
GGGTTGGGGTAAAGCCAGAGCTGGGACCTCCCACCTGGTTTCTGCACCCCTCGTCCTCGGACCTGAGACCACCTGGCAGTTTTTGATATTTTGGGGCAAGACGAAGGCGCCCGAAGGGTTTGGATGCCACCAGCCGCTCCCCAGGTACTCAGTACCCTAAAAGGAGGTGTTGTCTGGCAGCTCCCAAAAGGCAGCCGGGAGGAGGCACTTCCAGACAGAGGTGTTTGCCGCTGCCCTGCGCACCGTCTTGGGGGACGTGCAGGATGAGTACCCCAGCAGAGCCAGAGGCGCAGGGCTGGCTCTCCAGGTTACCCACAGGATTTCCCCAGCATTTCTCCTTTATCGGTGATTCTCTGATTCGTGTGGCAGGGACCTCAGCTCGTCTCCTTCAAGCTTTCTGCACGGCCAGAGACTTGCAAGCCTTATGGTTTCCATCTCAATATTTTATCAGCCAGGCAGCGATTGAAAACGAAAACCCAACCATTCTCCCTGGAGAATCTGTCCCTCACAGCTGGTTTGAAACCAGGCAGGTTCCTTTCGACTCTCTGAATATGGGGTTGGTTATCCCAGGCCAGGGGCTCCTCAGCCCTGGATGGCTCGTTCTCTCTGCTCTCAGTAATTAGCTCTGCCCTGCAGCAATTAGCTGTGGATACGGGTATCTTGAAGAAGCATAACCATAGAGCAACATCCTTAGAGGAGATCTGGAGGCACCTTGCAGATCGCTATTCAAACTTTGCCATCGGGAAGCTGAGTCGTGTGGCAAGGAAAACTACAGAGCCCTTCAGACCAGCTTGTCCAGCAAATACACTCGGCATCCTTTCCATCACAGTCAGTGCCTTGAGTGGGAACGGGGTGGCTACAGCCCCAGGGAGAAGAGAGAGAGGCAGTGGGGATGGACCCGGGTAGGATTTGTGGAAACGGGGCTGCCAGGTGGGCACCATCCCCGCCTCACCCCGCACGAGGGGTTATCACCTTCCAGCTGCCCCAGCGCCCCCATGCTGTTTGCAATACAGTAAACAAAGGAGGGTGGTGGATAATTACTGGTTTTCCCAACCCTGCAGTGTCTCCCAGCTCAGCTGGACCAAGCAACGACCACCCCAGGAACTGCCATTGCGGCTGTAACTGCTTTGCACCACCGCGGGATTTTGGATCCCCTGCAAACGAGCCAACACCCAGAGAGACCACCGAGACAACCTGTCCCACGGAGCTTACAAAAGGTGCGTGGCGCAGTTGGGAAATCCGCTTCGGGTGCCTCAGGCCCCCGAGAGCACCCTTGATGTTGGGGATAAGAAATGCCATGTCTGCTGGCACAGACACCTCCCAGGAACCCCAGGGAACACCCCTCACCTCTGCCAAGAGCCGTGGCAGATGCTTCAGCAGGGCTTAGGGCACACACAAGTAAACAGGCATGAAGCCTGCATGTAGGATTTCTGGTTTGTATTTCAAAAATAAGCAGCTGAATCAATACCCACCTCCTCCCGAACACGACCAGCCCCACAGCATCCCTGTCCCTGCACCATTTTCCTGCCACCTGGATTATGCTTCAACTGCCTCAGGCCTCGGCCAGCTCCTGACACTCCTGCGCAGCGAGGGCATCGATGGGTGAACCTGAGGTCTTTCTCTTCTCCAGCCTGTGCTTACACACTGTGCTACCTCCCAGCTCTGATGCTGCAAAACTTCCTGCTTCCAGGCTTAAAACTCCTGCCCCTCCGTCTGTTCATCTTCTCTGGAGAATTTCTGTGGGGAAAATTGGGGTTTCTTGGTTTGTTATCATGCCACCGCGTGGTCAGAGCTCTGCTTGCCCCTGGTTTGTAAAGTTTCTGCTAATATTCTGGTTACTTGCAGGAGTAACATCACAATAAGAGCATCCCTGGACAAACTGGAGCTCCTCTCCATCACCTCCACTACGCCAGAGCATGAGGGGAGCCGCTCTGCTCCACTCACAAGCTGTGCTGACATTCCAGGGTATGAAAATAGGGTTTAGGAAACTCCGCTCTTTGGGAAACAGTCCCACGGGTGCCACAGGCAGAGGCACATCACGGGTGGGATGGCTCTGTCTCCCAGTTTCCATCCCAGTTTCCCAGTCTCCACAACAGGGCTGCGCTGGGGAGATAGGCAAGGACCTAGCCTGGAGGTTGGGTTCCCAGAGCAGCCTCCTCCTCCATCACCAGCCCTTGTGCAACCCTCTCGCCCTCCCTGCAAAGGGTGTGGGCAGAAACCCTCACAGGCGGGTGCTGCTTGGGCTGCAGCTGAGCTTGAGAAAGGCTCCACACTGGCACCGAGGCACGGGAGAGCCCTGCGGGCTCCCTCCTTCGCCCCATGCCGGGCAGCTCACGCTCCAGTCTCACACACTCCAGCTGTGGCCACACAACGGCCACGGCATTGCCCCCTCGCACGCCCTGCGTGTGCCTGCGGAGATGGGATGGGGCGGGCAGGCTGGGCTGCAGGCGGGCAGGGCTGATTGCACACCGCAGAGCTGTTTCAGAGCCAGACTCAGCCCTGGTGCAAGCAGGAGGTCAAGAGAATTGCACCAAGCTGGGGTTATTTTGGCCCCTTTGGATTTACCCCCGAATTGCCTGAAGACTTCTAAACTCTCAGGACTGGTTGGTTTCATTATTTGGAGATGGAGTTTAGACCCTCCCTGCCCTGGGTCTGCTCACCTCGAGACCTCTGGGGCTCGGGGCAGCCCTCGCTGTGTCCGTGGCCCACACCCACGCGGAACAGCCCTGGTTGTGCTGTCACAGCCCCGCCAGGAACAAGGTGATTTTTCTCTCTCCTGATTTCAATAGCTTATACTTTCATCTACAAGAAGGAGCGATGGAAAACTGTCCCCTGTGAGCCCCTGCACACCAGCAGCTCCGCTGGGACGAGCCCCCGTCCCCACAGCATACACACCACTGTGCCGAGGAGCGCCGTCCCCGCAGCATACACACCACTGTGCCGAGGAGCGCGTGTGACAGATGACAGCACCGGCAGAGCTTCCTTTAATTACCGCCGTGCTGCTGTCACTGTTCACAACGCAGGCATTTGTTCCAAACCCGTCCGGATTTCAAAACCGGCGCGGGGCGGTCGGGTTGACAAAGCCTGCTGGGTTAACTGGTGTGGCATCCCGCCCGCAGCGAAGATAACAGAGCACCCGGGCGGTTGCTCAACAGTGATGGATTGGTGGGGAATTTCTCTTGGACCCCGCGATCAGCCCTCTGGGGCCTGACGAGGCTTGTGCTCTGCTCCTCTGCCTTGCACAAGCACCTTGCACAAGTGCCGGGGCCGTGGTGTTGTAAAGAGCGGGAGTTTCAGTCACTGGAGCCTTCAAAGCCACACCTCGCGTGGGGTGCAGCCCATCTTCGCTGTCACCACGGATGGGTTTGGGTTGTCTGGAGCCCCTGCCCTGCCTGGGGAAGGAGCGCAGCTATTTGCAGCTCTCCGGGGTCAGCGGGAACCGGCACTCGGCTCCCGGCAGCCTCTGCAGCAGCGACGGAGATGAGCGCTTTCATCCGGCTCTGTGAAGCACGTCCAACTTTAGCACGTCTCCTGCTGCTGTTATTATTTCTTCCCGACCGCAATTTGCTAAACAGCTTCCAAACCAAGCAGAGGATACGATTCCTGCCCTGTGGAGCTATGAATGATGGGGATTAGCTAACTGCTCCGTGTTAGCAAGGCTCCCAGGTCACCTGCCTGCACTTTTATACCTGGAAGCGTGAAATTACAGCCCTGGAGCTGAAGTCATGTACTGAAAGGCACTGGCAGAGGGACAGAGCCTGTCCAGGCTGCTCCAGGGCCTTCCTGAGCACAGGCAGAGTGATGCAGCAGGGCACCGGGGAGCAAAATGCCTGCGTTCCTTCCGGACACATCCCCTGCCTGGCTGAGAGGATGGAGCGAAGTCATTTCATCTCCTTCCACCCCAGGGCTCTGACTCACGCTTGCTGAGCAAACAGCAGCGGGGCTGTGGGATGCCAGCACTCCCACCTCACCCTCCCTGCCCCGGCTGTTCGCTGCGGCCCCTCTCCCACAGTGCCAGCCCCACTCGGGCCAGCAACGACACGTGTCTCTGAGCCACAGCTTCTCCAGACGGGCTGTTCTAGTGAAAATCCTTCGTCAGCAGCACCGCGGGTGGAAGCCTCCATCCAAGGTGTGGGGATGAGGACGAGGCAGGTAGGACCAGTCGCAAGTTAAGCAACTGGGTTCTTCCAGATTTGCCCATCAGAGTCCCCCCTTCCCTGCTTCACCTCCCCCTTCATGGCACCTTGTGAGGACACAGTATATAAAACTCCAGTGGCTGGGCCCTGAGGTGCAGGCTGGGCTCCTGCGAAAGCCCCTGCCCTCACCCTGCCTGCTCTCAGCCGCCCCGGTGCAACACCCTCGGACCCCGCTCCAGCCCACGGGACGACAGAGGCAGAGGAGCCGGGGGCAGGCTCTCAGCTCAAAGCTTGTCCCGTATCACAAAGCCAGGGATGTTGTCTGGGATGGGGGGTCTTGCAAGACAGCAGGGAGCGGGAAGGGAACAGCTAAGGGAGAGGATGAGGAACAAACCTCGTCCATGAGGTTTCCTGGTGCAGAAGAGACACACCTGAGAGAGCCAAGATGTCGTTTGTTAGGAGAAATGGGAGAGAAGGCAGCAAGTCTTGGCAAGGAGGTGAGGACTTTGGGTGAAGCTTTAAGAGAAAGGAGACTCAGACAGAGGGAGGATTGGGGGAGTTTCTCCGTGAAACTCTCACATGAGGCGCAACAAGTTTCATCCCTGGGCTCCCTGAGCACCCCCAGCCCCAGCCCAGCCCCAGGCCAGCTGACCACAGGCAGGAGGATGTAAACATCAGGAGGTGAGCAGGACTCACCAGGCAGTCAGCCTCTCTTTGTGACCCGAATGCTACTTATTGATGAATCAGGGAAGATGTGGATTCGTTACATCCTCCCCAGTGATTTATTCATTGGGGCACAGGATGTGTTAGCGATGTTTGGGTGCTTTGCTCATGCCCAGGATGTCAGAGTTCTTGGGGTTGGAAAACTCATTCTTTTCAAAGTGTTCATACACAAGGCATGATGCTTCTGGGCCACGATCTGTCTGATTTTCAAATCCACCTCTGCCACCTTCCCTGGCCAGCACCGTACCTCACCTGCCTCCTTCACAGCACAATGGGCAAGTCTCCACTTGCTTCTCAGCGAGATCCCCCGGAGAACCGGGTACCTTCTTCCAGCGTGCGAGCTCAGCCTCCTACTCACATGCTCCATCCAGGAGTTGAAAGCCGAAGCAAATTCACCCCAAAATTCCTCAGCACGGGCACCACAGTGTGGCCATCCAGGGGGTGAGAGCTGTTATCTGGGCTCTGATCTTCTGCTTCAAACCTCGTCTGTCCTAGAAAAATACCCAGCCTTGATTTAGTGGCACGTAATGGAGGTTCCACTGTGTTCTAATACAAGCTGCTTCAGTGGTCGATTGCCTTCTCGATTCAAACTGCACGTGAGGTTTCTGTGAGCCCCCGCATTGCTCGGGGGTGTTGCACAGCTCAGGTCTCCCAGCTAATTCACAGAATTATCAAAATCAATGGTTAAGTTTCCCCAAAACCCAGTCCCCAGGGCAAATCGGAAAGGCCACAGCAAAGGCTGCTGCTTGTTTCAGGAGCACATGGACAGGGATATCTTGGATCTTGATCTGCCCCTGCCCTGTGATGCTGCTGATGGTGTCTGCTCTGCTCCAGGAAGAGCTGACCAAATAATAAGCTTTGATGTTTAAGAAAGCAACGTATTTCTCCTTTTCCCAACTCTGCATGGAGAGGAAAAAACGTTGATTTAGGGAAAAGTTTAATTGCTGTCAATTTTCTTGACATCCTGAACGGGATTCAGGAGGAAAATGTTTCCAAAGCCGTCACCCAGAAGTGTCCTGTTCAGCCAATTCTTCAACTAAAAAGCAAAATCAACCAGCTAGAAGAAGTGTGATGTATTTGTCATATTAAATTCTTTTTTATAATTAAATAGTAGTTGAGGAAAAGTTGAGAAGTGGCTCAAAAATGAGGCAGCTGCATCTTGCTGCACATTGTTTGGTGCAAACTGTTTAACTGGTTTTGAACCAGTAAGGGAGGCTGTGGAGATCAGTCCCGCTGCTGGGAAACGCCGGGTGAGGAGCGGGGGGGTGTGCGTGCGCAGGTAACCTGCCTGGGGCGCACCGATGATTTCAGGCTGCACTTCCACCCCTTCCAGCTCACGCTTCTCTGCCCTCCCTCTCCGCCCCTGCCCATTTGGGTGCGCGGGTATAAATCCCCCGGCAATATGTTCCCTTCGGGGGACCGGAAGGTTTGCCTGGAGGGTGCACATGGCTCCTGTCTCACCCCAACGCTCTCCCTAGGCACGGAGC
>NW_010394301.1:0-769 GCF_000710305.1 Buceros rhinoceros silvestris
GCCTGTGTGTTGCTTAAATTGCTGGTGATGATCTTGCTCCTTCCAATTCATTACGTTGGCCGAAAGTCGGTGAACTAAAGCAAAGGTCAGCTAATGGTACAGGGGATAGGGGAAGAAGTAAGGGTTCAGATCCCGAGAAGGGGAAGTAATGATGCCCACGGTAACCGTCAGGAAAGGGACGGAGATAAAATTCTTTTCAGGTGCAAATATATTTTGGTTAAGAATTACATTGCTCCGGTACTTAGTTTCTGAAGTGACGGGAAGCTGCTTCAGTGCCCTTTAAACAGCCCTGTTAACAACAGTTTTTCTTTCTGCATGCACACTTACGTGAACCTGTACATAAATAGATGCAAAATAGATATGTATATATTCAGCGTTACCAAAAGCTCTAAAAGAAAGCGAAACACCAGGTTATGTTTTAAGGATTTGAAGCCTCTCTTTGTCTCTGAGGAAGGAAAAAAAAAGATAAACCCTGGTTGGGCTTCTGATTATACAGCTTCATTCTTCATTTTCTCATCTTGCCTTGCTTCATTTGCACGATCGTACGATGTAATTTATAAGCTTTGCAAAGTAAAAACCAGATCTTGTACTTCGCCTTTGCATCTCTGCAAGATGACCTAGTTGCAGGCGCGAGGTAGTTAGGATTTATTGGATTTTTTTTCCGGTGATTAACAATGCTAGCGTTAGTGTATAGGGTAGTATTGTTTACCTGAAAATTCCCCACTGTGTGCTAAATACCCTTTAATACTCAATGCTGGAAAAGGAAAGA
>NW_010394301.1:876-9599 GCF_000710305.1 Buceros rhinoceros silvestris
GAAAGAGTGCACAGAAATAGCTTTTCTTAAGCATTTTGTCAGTTAAAAAAAAAAGTTAGATGTCTGGTCTAATTCAAGAAAAAAAAAAAGAGAGACTGAGAAATTCAGGCCACCACTCTCCTCTGTAGAGCACTAAGGCAGTGCAAGATTGAGGCTATTGCATGTTCTGTACTGTGTGTGCTTAAAGGGGAAAAGTGAAGATGTATATATGTGCACATACACATATGTTTATTATTCTTTCGATTTCTGCCCATATAGGAATATGATTTAGGGGCTTGCTATTAATTTGAGGCAAGGCTAAAAGAATGAGAGGAAAAGAAATGTGACTGTAAAGGTACCAGCTGCAATTCCCGATAATGCATTTTAAAATTACACCTTTTACCAGTTTTTAAAAACATTACCTTGGCCCTAATCAAAGCATGCTGGTGTAAAAAGGCAGCTTTCTCAGGAGAAACAGGTCTTGTTAAAGAAAAGGAAATATGAAGTGGTCAAGCTGCCACTTCAGGACTTCATAGGAAAGCCCAGGAGCTTTTCCGGAAGTTAAGTAGCTGATTTTACAAAATGAAGGATGTTACATGTCATAAGAAGGCATTTCGGAATGTTTACTTCATAACTGTAAACGTGTGTGTTTGCTTTGCTTTGGTGTCTGAAATTCTACTGTCTGGCAGTGTTTTAAAATATCTAATTCCTTTCATTATTAATTCTTCAGAGAGGTGCCCCCATTTGCTTCTACAAGCCTGACAGAAGCCTTTCTCTTGCTGGCTGGGTAGGTTGGACACAACTCCTGTGGAGCCCATCACTGCATTTCTAAGCATCAGTTCAGAGGGAACTGGGTGAGGGGTAGGGGAGTGCTTACTCCTTACCCCCGCGTCACAGCGCCCTTCTCCCTTGTCCCCAGCCCCTGCTGGCTTAGCCAGGTGAGAGTGAGGATGTGAGGCTTGTATCCTTCTGCCTTTACTCCATGCAGTTTTGCAGTTATTCTGTTCTAGTCTAATACGATTGTACGTAAATGTTTCAGTCTTCACGGTGACCTCATATCTGCTTTTTTTGTTACTTTGTCAGCTTTTCTTAGCATCATACCTGTTAAAAGTCGAAAAGAGCTTTTAGGGTAGGTCAATTAGTCAATCCCTGATGAAAGCATTGCTCTCTAATATTGTGAATCAGAAGTGTCAAAGGAAGGAGAAACAATCACTTTGCCCAGGCATTCAGTAAATGTCACCACAGTCCTCAGACATCCACACCCTCCTCCTCTATCCCTGGCATAGGCTAGTCCTCCTGCCACCTCCATCCTCTTGGCAAATGCTTTGATTTTTTTATTCTTTCAGTTTTCCTTGAGTCAACCCAATTCCAGCTAATAGTATAAGCAAAGCCAAAAGCCCAGTGTGGTTGGATTTTTTCCACTTCTTTTGAAAAACCAAAGCACAATCTTGCTGCTAACACTCTTATTAGGTAATTTTGCTGGGATTTTGCTTAGTAGTATGATCTCATGTGGTTTTCGTGGACAGCATTGTGCATCACTGTGACATAAACAGAATTCCAACCAAGCAATTAGCTCACTCTATTCAAGAAAAAGCATGCAGTTTTTTAATATACTGAAAGTAAAAATTAAATGTCTTTCAAGCTTGACCGAATAATTTTTTTTACTTTCTGATTCTCATTAAACTCCGGAAGGTGAACGATGGCTGAGAGAATAGAAAGTTTAGCTACAGGATGGAATAAGTAAATAACTCTCTGGATCATGACATCAGCAACATAAAGAGAAGTACGGAGAAGTAAGAAAGAGACTAATGTTCACAAAGAGAAGTCCCAGGCTGCTCAGTGCTCACCAGTGGTCTCTGCAGCATGGGGGTTATGTGATGATTTATGTTCCTATCTCCTTGCTCTGTTCGAGAAGGCAGCTATTACTTTTGTTATAGCTGTATCTACCATGCAGACTTTTTTTGGAGTTGATAGAGCAGCTCACCCTGCAGTGCCTCTGGATTACAAAAACGTGGACAGTCTATGCCAAAGCCCACAGAAAAGGAAAGAGATTGCAACTTTCTCAGTAACTTTAAATGAAGAAAGGCAGTTCCTTTAAGAATCCAGGAACAGAAAGGATTGTGTGTGAAGTGAAAATTGCATACTTCCCTAATAAATCAGAAGTTAAAAGCATGAACATGGATGGCTGTCACCATCCTCATTCACCCGTTCCTTCCTGCAAATGTCTCTTTGGTCTCTGCTGGGCTGGGCCTTTTCTTGCCCCCCAATTCCTCATTCAGTTACTAAGTACTGTGTGTCCTTTTCCTCTGGCTATTTCTTCTTGCTGTGCTCTCAGGATCTTGTTCAGGTGGTTTTCTGATTAACGTAAGTGGATTTTGGGGTTTTAAAATCTGCCAGAGTAGGAGTCAGCTAATAGGAGTCAGGACTAATGAAATCTGCGTGTTGGTGTGTGCATGTGCCTGAAAAGAAAAGGCAAAAATGGGGAGGGAATGTGATTGGTATGCTCACAGGCGGAACAGGAAGAGCTGAGTAGTATGTGTAGGGGCTGTGCTTTTAAGGACCTGGATTAGCATGGTGCCGGAAGGGATTCGTCTCAATGAGAGATATGACCAAGATAGAGGTCAATGGTTTAGGAGAAGCAGAGGCAGGCTGACGTGCAGGCAATAGGGTATTGGGGGCTGTTATTAAGGAAGTGGTAGTTTGGGGCGGGGAAGTGCTAGGGACCTTTGTGGTGGGACAGCAGAGGGAGTGAAGAGGTTGAGCGGCGGGGGTGAAAAAGTGCTTCAACAGCACAGGTCTTGAGCACGAAGAAGAGTTTGTGGAAAATGAGGTCCTTGAGGAAGAAAAGTTGACATGTTTTGGAGGTGAGAGCTGAGGTTGAGCGCTGTGATGGTGTGTTACTACAGCACGTTCCCTCCTTCAGTCTTTTCTATTCAGAAAGTGACATGGAAGCAGGGACATTTGTACTGATCTCCCACTTCTGAGCAAGGCCAGCTTCTTCCAGTCTCTGCTTCACCATTGTTGCTGAAGTTCATGTGTGCCGAACTATTCCACGTTGTGTCCATTCAGAGACCAGAATCACTAGCTTGCCATTACCAGGGTACCAGCCTGTGGGCTGGATCGCGCAGCCCTTGTGCAGTGAAGATGCCTGTTGAACTCCATAGGAGCTTTTACTGAATAAGAATAGCAGGACCAGAATTGCAACACTGCAGTGAAATCATTTATACCACCAGTGTGAAAAAAAAAAATCAGAACAGCTTTGAAAGATGTGCATATGATGTACAGATAGCATTTTATCTTTGTGAGAAGACTCTAAGGAAAGACTTATTAGTGTAGGTTAAAATAATTTTATGGCCTTTTACTTTTTGAAAATATACTGCAATTGCTATTCCTGCATGTAATGACAATAAACCAGATATTTTTTAAGGGTTAAGGTAAATGAAATGGCATTTTTCAGTTCGAATGTGCCTATTATGTTGCAGAAAAGGTTTGTATTTTGATTAAAACATCAAATGTAAATGTTTCCAGATGTTCAAACATTGTTACTCAACGTGATATTAGAGGCAGAAATTAAAGTCTCATCTTCATGTTATAATTGCCTTTTCTCAGAGAGAGATCTTTTTAATTTTTTTCAAAACTGTTCATATATCACAATCTTCTTTTTTTTAATATTTCCTTTTCATTCACAGATTGTGAAATACTAGTTCTACTGCTCTGAATACTTCTCACACATAACTGAGACATTTTCTTGCTTTAAGACTGTAAAGCACAGCAGCTTTCTCCATGTCTTTAAATTATATAAATTTTATATCCTCTTTTAAAATTTCCAATATGCTCCATCAGTTATTATCCCCATCGGCTGCCAAAGTATTAACATCAGTTGGAATAAAATGAATAACAAAGCAGTTTCAGTCAGCATAGTGGTTAATTGGCTGTGCAGTTAGATATGCATATTAGGAAGCGTGGTTTCTATATTATTATTTCTGTCACTGTGGCTTGTCGAAGAGGCGTACAGTCTTCAGCAGTATTGCGGACTGTCTGGAGCGCTGTAATCAAAAGTGGAACGTTGCTCATGGATTTCTGATAAGCATCTTTATACAAACCCTAATGCCTTAGTACATGCACAGCTATTGATTGACTGGGGTGCCTTTACAAGAGCTAAATAAATAACAACACTCTGTTGTCACTTACCAGCAATACCCCTTTTGCCTCAGCCCATGGTAACCATGTTTTTCTAGATTTAAAGCATGTTTTATTGTCTTTTAATCAAATACTGTTTGAAATAAGTTATCAGAATAAATTAATTTAGCATTCGATACAGTGTACTTCCTGCTGTTTCTAATTTTCAAAGATGGATTTTTTCTGATAGCAAGAAGTTGACTCAGCTTTAAGGGAAATTTCTTTCTGTCTCCTCATTTTCATTCAGGGGAGAGCTCTGTGAACAAAACTCTGAGGTACAACTGCTGTGCCCAGTGTGGCTAAGCACAGCCAATTCTACAGTCCTAATATTTTCTCGGATTTCTCATACAGATGGCCATTGCCATGGTTAACCGTAGGATGATATGGTTGATTATTATATTTTCACTGCATCACATAGTGTAGTTCACTGAAGTTCATCTTTTGTCTTCTACTTGGTCAAAGCTTGCAATAGTTCTTAACCTTTTTGGGTAATCAAGATGACATTACTGACCTCCCTCTTGTCTTTCCCCAGTATCAGTTAATTTATCTATCTGTTATTAAGTTTGATGTCCTCAGGTCTGCCACGGTGTCTGTAGCAAATTTTTCTAAGCCAACAACTTCCTTTCTAGTTTGTAAATACAATGTAGGCAGAGCTGATAGATCTTGCTGTGATAAAAAGTTGACTTGTGAATATATCTGTGATTATAAGTAGAATGGAACATTCTGATTTGATGAAAGATAGTGTGTTATAAATACCAGTGCTGTTCTCTGAAGTAACAAACATAAAGAAGAGAGGCTATGTACTTAGCATCGTTTAGACCTTTTATTTTTCTTTCTGAATAGCAATGTGGATGTCTGGAACTAATTTCCCCCCCTCTTTCTCATAACTTTATATACATTTGTGTGCAAACATGTACGTGTACACACATACCTATCACGGATGTTTCTCATAATGAGAAAATGCTCCACAGTTTTAAGTTGAAAAAGAGAGCATTTCTCTAAGAGTTAAAAATGTTAAAAAATATTCAGTAACAGTATTTATTAACCAAAGATGTCATTGGTCAGATCAATATCATTAATTATTCTCTTTCCCCTTAGATGACAGAAAAAATGAGTAAGTGAAATAAAGTGGGAAAGGAAGAGGATGCCATACTTGGAAGCAGCCTTTATCTCTGGCTCATGATTACTGAATCACTGTAGAAAACCATAGCAATTGGTTCTGAATTTCTGTAAGCACTAAATTGGTCAAATCCATCAAAACAGCCACGATTAAGGTTGTGAATGTCCTACGCACTGTAGACAGGATAAGGGTCAAAAAGCTCCATTGTTTATGGGGCTTGGTTGTTAAGAAGAATATACACGTACAATAGATATATGGTATCTGTGATACTGAATTTCAGAAGGCAAGACAAGGCTGAAGCTGAGGCAGGGTTTACCTGAAGGGACGAGAAATGTGCATAGTCTATTTTTATTGTTCCACATATTTGAACTGTAAACAGTACAATGACGAGTCTTCCTTTTAAATACACGGATAGGCGTTTCCTGGAGAGCTTGCTGCTCAAGCATGGAGAGACGGAGGGCTCAGCAATAAAAGATTTCCTCAGATCCTTCTGGGGCCTTAGTGGGGGATGCGCTCAGACACCTACTCAGAAATGACAGAAGTGTTAACTCTTTCTTTAGCTCTCTTTTACTGCAGCTGTATCTGCAAAGAAACGCCAACATACTTCTAAAGCAAGTTGACTGCTTTCCAAATAAGTCTTTTATCCTTGCATATCTGCAACTCAGTTAGGGCTTCTCTAATTTACTTCATTAATTCAGCTCATCTGCAATTGTAAAATAAAGAAGAGCAGGTCTTGGAGAAACTTCAAAAAGCTGTACCTTGAAGAGGAGTCAAATGTAGTCTTAATCCATGTTTGCATTGCTGAATCACTGGAGTTGGTTGACTTTGTCAGCGACAGCAGCTCTGGAGCCCTGGGAAGTAGGTGGGATGGAGATGGGGAGAAATGGTAATGGGCTTGGTATGTCCTTACTGACCGGTGGAGACGAGGAGATGTGGAGGAACTGAGGGCTAAAGAAGACACTGACACTGATGGTTGGCTTGGCCTCATTTGCTCTTATCGAGGTCAAGCATAAAACTTCTGCTGCAGAACCTGATCTGTTGTGCATATGTCAGATATGATGACTGTCATGCACACAGCACTTCTGATGTGGGCCTCCTCCACCAAAGCAATGCTTTTTGAGCTGTGAATGAAAGATTGCAAATCATACTGCAACATTACATAGTTTTAGAATTGGGTGGATGCAGTTAGTGGATGTGTTCACTTTATTGCATATGACAAGGATTATGAGGGAACTTTCAGTGAGAATAATGAATTGCCGTATTTATGGAAAACATCGAGCATGAATTGCATCATGCTGTTATTTTGGGTTTGGATATTCAGTGCCCACAAAGAAGGGTTTAGGAGCTGTGACAAAACAACAGATGTGAGATTAGCCCCTTTGGCCGTGTCTGAATGGATGCGTCCTAAAATCCTGGTGTCCCAGTTGGTCAGAACATGCTGTGGCTTCTGTCCAAGCACTGCCCTTCCACCCATGCTCTTCTTGGGCGGGTTTGTGTTTGCGGTTTGCCTTGCCGTGGATTTTAAATCCGCCTGGGGCATGCACCCCAACCCTGCCATTCAGAGCAGCCCTCAAATACTGCTCTTGATTTTTCTAAAATACAGAAATGTTGTCAATGTCCATCTTCCTAAATCATCTGTTCTATCGGTTGAGGTTAAACATAACATTACGTGGGCAAGGGATGGTGGGAGATGAGTCTGCCTTTATTTTGTTGCTTGCAAGTTTTTCTGAGCAATTTTTTATTGCTTGGAAATTCTAATTAAGTTTCAGTAGTGTGATTGCTCACTTTATGCCCTATCAATTAGAAGACTTTATTTCTCAAGTACTGTGGTTAAGATACATACAACATGGTTTTGTTAGAAATAGTTGGCTAGAATATGTTATGCATGAGGGTGTGCAGGCCAAAAGCTCATTTCGACTGTGCTGACTTGTAACAGAAAAGCAGTCATTCACTAAGACTGAAGCCAGAACAATTTTTGTAATGATAATTTTTAACTTTTATAGAAATCTTCTCACATTAGCTCATAAAGCTTGCTTTTCATCACTCAACACAATTTGACAGCTTTAGCTGTTGTCTGACGTGAATATAGTAAAATCCACTGCATGGCATTTAGAGGGAGAAGTTGATGAAGAAAGAATAGTAACAACATTATTTTGCAGCAGCAACAAACATCTTAAAATGAGCTGTTTGAATATCTTACTGTGCAAGATACTGCAAACCTGTAGTTAAGCATGCAGGTAAGAGGAGTTAGTGGTCTGTTAAGAAGAATAGTGGCCTGTAAACATCTCAGACTTAAATTTCATGACTTATATGTTTAAATGAAAATGCAATTTCTACATAAGTGTGCAGAAGCTTAGTTTCAAAGAGCCTGAGGTCAACGAAGGAAACTAATTAAATGGGAAAAAAAATGTGATGCATCTGCTAGGTATCTATAGAGGCAGTTACTTTAGACATGGCAGTTATTAACGCTGATACAAATTGCAAGTGACTCAGCTGAGGACTCCTCAGATCCTATCTATTCATTGTATTTGTAGGATAAAATTTGTCTGTCAGGGAGCTTAGTTAGAAGGTGTGTTTCAGTGCACTTTGTATATCTCATACGGCTTTTGCTCGCACTTGGACTAGGGGCACGTCACTGTTTCAGTACAAAATCACTGCTGGAGACATGAGAAAGGCTTATCCTAAGCTGGTCATAGCAAGTGTGGTGTGAGTAAATAACTATGTCAGGATTTTGCAAATATTTTCTGTTTGTTTCAAGTATCTATTCATTGTATTTGTAGGATAAAATTTGTCTGTCAGGGAGCTTAGTTAGAAGGTGTGTTTCAGTGCACTTTGTATATCTCATACGGCTTTTGCTCGCACTTGGACTAGGGGCACGTCACTGTTTCAGTACAAAATCACTGCTGGAGACATGAGAAAGGCTTATCCTAAGCTGGTCATAGCAAGTGTGGTGTGAGTAAATAACTATGTTTTTATGGATTTTATGGATTTTGCAAATATTTTCTGTTTGTTTCAAGTCATTAGCTTGTTCTCTGCTGGCTATTTGATAATCACTGTCCTCTTTTTTCCCCCCCTTTTTTCTAAATGTAATTATTTGTATTGCAAGAAAAACTAAAAAGAAAGCGTTATATATAATCTAGGAGTAAATTTACTTATCTATACAGCGTGTGGTGGTATGCTTGTCTTCTGTAGGGGTCTCTTAATTGCTGAAGTAGAGTTTGAAAAAAAGGAAAATCAGGGGGAGAAAGGGAGCAGTCATTATTTCTAAACGACACTTGCTGTAAATCAGTTGAACAGCACTAACCCCCCACCCCCGTTTCCAACTGTTACGTGAGAAGTGGCATACATATATTAACCCGTGTTCCCCACGGACGCTGGTGTCGCTCCGGCACTGCGGTGTACCTTGGCAATAGGCTCGTCTGGAGGCTACTCCCCGCCCCTGGGG
>NW_010394301.1:9634-20503 GCF_000710305.1 Buceros rhinoceros silvestris
TGCGGTGTACCTTGGCAATATGCTCGTCTGGAGGCTCCTCCCGCCTCATGGAGAGGAGCTGAGGCACTGTATGTCAGCTTCTCATTTGCGTTCCCTCTTGAATGATTCGAAGAAATCACCACGCAGTGGTCAGGTTGGCCGTCTGAAAATTCCCTCTGTGTTTCCTGTGCGCTTGCCCGTGATAAAGAGGCGTATCTGGGGCATGGCCAGAGTGTGTAACACTCTGTTGTCAACTGGCATAGCTTAAAGCAGATTCCGTGCTGCTTTAGCGTATGCGCTGCCTCAGCCGTCCCTCGGTTAGCAGTTCATTGGGCAGTGCTTTTCCCACAGCTGTGCGTCAAACAAAAAAACAAGTGCAGCAGAGGTTAAGGATTATTCTGGTCAGCCTCTGCTCGTGCTGGTTAATGAATAGCTACCCGCTTTGTTTCAGCTTTACCTCTCTAAATGTGAGAAGCATCTAACCCTAAATCACAGAGCAGCCTGAAATGGGAAAAGGAATTAAACAAAGACTAGCTGAGTTCCATATGGCTGTTTCATTCTGCTGTGTTGTATCGTTGTATACTAAGACCCAGGACATTAGAACAATATGCTAGTTATTGAACAAATACTGTGCTTCCATCCGTCCTGCCTCCCTGCCTTCCTCCAGGGTGTAGGTCATACTGTGGGATTAATAGAACTGACTTGTGAAAAAAAGAAAAAGGGTAATAAAAAAAAGGGGGGGGGAGGGGAAGAAGGAAAGGAAAATGGGTTGAGCAGGCAGAGCGTGCCTGTGTTTAAGAGAAACAGAACTATTTAGTTTCTCCCTGTGAAAATTTGTGATTTTTTTTTTTAACGGAGTATTTTCTCAGTAATTTGGTTTGATTTTTATAGAGTTATTGCAGTTATTTTAGACGTAGACAAGGCACACAATGCTGATATTTGTGTATGCCAGCACACCAGGCGTAGAGCTCTCATGCCTTCACAGCTGAGACTTTCCTGTCTTTCGTATGTCAAATCTTTCCAAACTCCCTGTCAGTGCTTACAGTCTTGGGGCCGTAAGGGGGGCAGTTCCCTTGAATGTTGTTCTCTCCGTGTCCTCTAATTCCAGGTGCTCATGGTTTCTGAGGTCTGTTAAGGCCGCGGGGCAGTCCTAGTGCATTGTCTAGGTTTGAACCGGTGGGTTCCATGGTGTCGTTTTGTTTTACAGATACTGTTTGCCATTTAAACGTCCCCTCTCCACCTTAGGGAGGTGTTTCAGGGTTGGCATCAGTAGGCAGGTATTTCCTTCTGTTCCTTAAGTGAGTGTGAATGGGGTGGGTGAGGATCTCGTTCAGTGAAGACACATCCAGCTTTGTTTGAAAGGATTAGTTGCTTTCATATGTTACTGTAGGACTGTTGGGATAATTGGCAGTTCATCACAATGATTTCGCAGGCCATTATTTGTGAGAATGACTGGGACGAGGCTTGGTAGTTTGCAGTGGCTCTGTGATTTAGCATTTGTAATGCCGCTAGATGTGAAGAGTCAACTTCACAGAGGGAAGGTCAGCATTAACTTTCATAATTTCATGGGGGGAGGGGGAGGGGAGCGTTCTGAATAATGCATCATGTCGTATGTCTTTTATTTCTTATCTTAGCAGATGTTACAATTTTTAATATTTGTTTGCATTATTGCGGCATCTAGAAATTTCAGTCAGAGGTTGTGAGCCCCTTGTACTAAGCAGATGGATTGAATAGAGAAAGACGAGAAAGCTGAGGAAATAATCATTCTCTACTGCTGACAGTACTCTCCAGGGTAGGTTTCAAAATAGCTCAAGAGCTGTGTAAAATTAATAAGATGTTCCTCATATACTGAAATCCTCTTTCATATTGCCTTGGCATGAGGGATCTCTGTAGAGAGGAGGGGCTGCAAGTAAGATCTGCCAGAGGATGGGGTTGAAGACTGTCCCTGAAAGTCCCGATTTTACTGAGTCTGGTGGATGAGTGCACGCTAACAATACGCATAAAAGTGATCTGGAAGGAATTTGTCCACCAGAAAAACTCTGCATCAGTGAAATCTGTTTCCTCCCTCAGAGCAAGGTTTATTGGGCATAAAATTTGAATCAGTGTCCTTTTGTTTCTTTAGCATCCTCATAATTTTCATCACTGATAGCAGAAAGTGCTGAGAAATCGGGGAGCATTATTCTTATCTAATACAAACTTAATGTTAATGAGATAGATAGTTTAGTAGCTTTTTGAGGTACTAGGTCAATTTGTACTCTCTGACATGGAAACATATTTCCTCAGATTCCAGATTTGCAGCGTAGCATGAAGTTTTTGATTTTGTTATGACATTTTAAAAATGTTATTTTTTTCATACAGTGTATGTTTGGTGCATATATGCCGTACAAAACCTAAAAATAGAGATGCAGCACTGAATCATAATTAGAAGGGAAAAATCATTACCTGTCATGGAGATGATGCGTGGAAAAACTCCACAATCAAAATTGATTGTGAAGCAGGTCTGTTTATTGTGATTTCAGCTCTATAGAGTTGGGTGCAGCGAGGGTCAGGTACCCTTAAAGGTGCTTGCACACCACACCGTAGCTTTGGCCTCTTATTTAAAGCAGTAAAACGTACATATTCAAAGGATTGCTCAACCGCCTGGTACAGATGTATTAGACTCTCCCGCTCCTGATGTAAATTAGGTCTCCTCCCCTTTGCACATGCGCACTCTTCTTACATGTTACGGGTCATACAGCGTCATGCATCGCATGTCTCATTAACTCGGACTTATGCCTCCCCTGGGAGGAGAAAGTAATATTCAACAGTCTGTTAAGCAGGCGCAGTTCGGGGAGGGCTGGTCATTATCTTTTGTATCTATGACTCAGATCCAGTTAAGCGACATCCTCCCTCGTGGCTGCAGAGACAATAGTCCTCTCCTCTTTATCTTGTCCCAAACAATGAGGCGTCAAGTGATAAGACCCTCTGCCTAAGCCTTGCATTTTTCAAGTGATAAAGGGCGCTGGTGAGCAAGGGCGGGACGTAACACTTTGTTTCCTCTGTTTACCTGGGGCTTCGAGCAACTCAAAGGCAGGAAAAAGCATTTTTCAGCAAAGTTAACTAATATTCAAACCTGTGGATATTTTCTACTTTCCCAACTCAGAGAAAACTCTGAAATAATAAATACTACTGGCACATTTTACTGCTATCATAAATATTTATTCGGCATGTGTCCATAGGCTCAATTTATTACGTCATATTCACTTACATGTGTTTATGAAACGATCCTCCTGCACACACACACATTTTACCAAATTTTAGATTCCTTGATTAAAGGCACAGACCTTTTTTGCTATGGAGCAAAGTCTGCAATACCTCTAACTCAGTGCTGAAATAAAGGTGTTCTTAGGTCTTCTTAGAAGGCTATTCTTCTTGCTACAGTTGTAACTCTTTTGCTTATTTTCTTACAGCATGGATGAAGATTTAATAGTGATTTATTTCCTAACAAAAACAGCTGGAGGACAGCTTCTTCCGTTATCTTAGCTATAGCTTTGTTACCTCTTCATCGGAACCCATTAAACACTCTTGGACAGTCACTTAGCAATATATAAAATGTTTTTTGTCATCGATTTCAGCAGGGACATCAATCCAAATGTTCTTGGCTATGTTGCGTAATTGTCAAGGAGTTAATATTCACAATGAAGGTACAGTAGTTTTAATTTACTGGTGTGCATCTGATATTTATAGATAACCCCTTTAAGGAAGTCAGGATGTTTTGCCACGTTCAACCATTCTATCTTAATTCTAAATCCCAGTTGCATTGTCTCTGTGTTTTCTTTTGCAGTCAGCCAGCCAAAGACCCCGTAGAACATTTGCCTTGCAGTCTTGTGATTTTAATTATCTGATCAAGAGTATTAAATTCTGGAATGGTGAAATCGATTACGATTTCTCAGTAAATTCATGCCTTGTTAGTAGTTTTCTAGGAAATAGAAAACAAGTTTGTAGCAGATTTGAAAGGAGAGGACTCTCTGGTTCCCTGGTTTTCCTTTGCGTTTCAGACTTAGGTCTTCAGGTAGTGTCATCACTGGTACTTGGTGTTTGCTGATTCAAAGTGTGGTGTTTTGGCCAGTGAATTTGTTTTAGTTCTAATTTTAGTTCTAATACACAAATGCTTGCAGATTCAGTATCCTGTGGATAGTTCATTAAAGAAGCTAAAATGATTTATCTGCTGTGTAGTATTTATCGCAAGAGTAAAGCAATGCAGGTGAATATGGTGTATAAATGCAGGTACTGTCCCTCTAGCCTGAATCACCAGCTTCTAAAAATCTGGGTCTTGGGCATTATATGGAAGTAAACTAATCAACCAACAGTAATAAGCTTTTATAAAACAAAACAAAACACACACACACACATATACACCCCCCCCCCCCACAAACACAGGGAGATATTCTTATTGCTCTATTTCAGAGAGAAATTAAAATAATCTATAACAAAAAAAACAACCCCCCACAAAAACCCCCCCCCCCCCCAAAAAAAAAAAGAGAATGAGACACAGCTACAGGGAATCTCATCTAAGATGAATGCCCTTAATCGTATACTGTAACATTAAACACCGTACAGAGGAAAACCTCTGGCCTGCTTGGGAGATAATATGCACAAGAAACACGCTCTGATTACCCAGATGCTTTGAAAGTAAGAAAATGATACATGGATTATCTTCCACATTGGATAAGGTTTCTACGTACTATGATAAAGCAGTGGCTTACTGAACCAGGTTCTCCCCTAACTCATGCCATTGTCAGCCGTGGCTTGCAGGCCACCAGTGGTTTTTCGATTAGGCCTGGCTGTGAGGTGTGTCTATACCAGTGGATACAGGGATGCTGTCGACTGTGGTCTAGTATGAGGTGCCAGAAACATCCTCACCCAACAGAGATGGTCAGACGCTGTGTTTTGTGGGGTTTAATGGACTTAACTTCCAGGAAGGCTGCCAATTCAGCTTGAAATCTAAATAGCTTTTAATAGCATTTGTTCTGGCAGATCTGTTGCAGATGCAGGACCCTTCAACTGTCTGTGAGAGTTATGTAGTCAAAGATGTGACTGGACCATTGCTTAAAATATACTCTTCATTGTCACAAACTCTGAAACCAGAACATTACTGGTATGTCAGTGAGCCGATGCTCTGCTTCCAGCTTGACCAGCATCCCCATACAGGAGCTGTGCTAGGAAGCTAATGTTGCACAAGGACGTGGAGAGTCCTGTTTAATTTAAGAAAGCAGGCAAAGAGGCTTCATTGGAACTAAACTGCTGCTTATTTTATGTTCTTGTGAATCACATGTGGCAATAGAATCTTCAGTGAATAAAAATTGTGTTTGGTAAACACTGTTGTCAAGATAGCCAAGTGAATTTTCCGTGAAGTGAAAGGTACACATCCTGAAATCTTATCCAGGTATTTTAGCAATTTAAAAGATGTCATGTTATACACTGGGTATTTCTTAAATGTTCCATTAAATTCAGAATTCCCTCTATAAATGCTAATTTAATTAAAACGTCTTTGTATCTTAAATATAAATGAAAACAACAGTCTAGAAGCCTTGCTGAAAGTTTGCATGGACCTCTACTTCTGCTACTTCTGCAGCACTGTCTGTCTTTTTTTCTTTAAATGCACAATATGCAAGAACATTTCCTGTCTTTTTTCATTTCTTATAACAGAATATTTTTGACAGGCCACTTTTGCTTTCAGAATTAAAAATTTCCCCACAACTGGTTAGTAAGAATAACAAAACTCTGTGTTTTAACTTGGTAGGCTTGATGATGATACCAGTTGGCATTTAGCTGTCCCATATACTAGTTCATGCATGTGAAACAAAATGATTATACTTACAATTTTTGATGATTTACCCAATTCCTATCAAGGAAAATGACTTTAAATGGAAAACAATTTTAAAGTGGTGGGTTTTTTTCCCCCCTTCCCAAAAATTCTTTATTAAGAGAAGAAAATAGTGCTTCACTCCTATGTAAATATGCTTTCCCCAAAAACCACCTACATAAGGGCCAAATCTGCCCCTTTCAGGTGTGGCGAATCTGTTGTGGTTGGAGCACAGTCTGTAGGAGAGGTTGGCAGGCTTTATCCACAGGATTGTCTGAACACACCAGTTTCTTCCCCAGTGGTATTAGCCCATTGCTAAGGGAATTGCCTGGTTGTGTAATAAACCTTCAGCTGTTTCCAACTATCATTTTTGGCACCCTGTAATGGGTTCAAAATTGTGGCCCTTTAATGCAGAATAGTTTTCAGTCATGTCCGTGCACACTGTATGTATATATAAGCGTGTGTGTACATTTTCCTTTTAATAAGATGTTGCAAGCATTAAGACAATGCTGTCACTATGCATTCGACCTCTTGAGTGTTGAAAGACAGAAAAACCCCCTGAAAATAACTTATGTATCTATTCCAGTGAAATGAATGTTAAAAGAAAAAGAAAGGTAACTGATGTAGCTATTCCAATGAAGCATTTAATGAGCCAGGTTTTGATCTGATGTATCCTTAACAATTAGACATCATTTATCTGTGTTTGGAATCTCTCGCCTTAGCTCAATAACTGCCCTTGACTAGAAAGGTGTGATTTTAGCTGTCTGGAAGTCCCAAGTAATTGTGTGCGTGTATTCGCGTAGTGTATTTGACTGGCAGGACTGGCATAGGAGTGGGAGGAGAGATCTCCCTGTGCCCTGGCGCACTCCCTATGGCACCTCTGGGAAGGTAGTTTTATTATCAGTGGTTCTCAGGCTCCTCATTTGTAAATTAAGTATTTCTCTCTGCCTCCTGTAGGGCTGGTGACAATCTTGAGTGAAATATTTTGTGAATTCATGGATAAGGAATACTATTCTGTAACTGTTATTTCAAAAGGGATTTACATCTATTGCTCTTAGGCCAAGCACTTGCAACATTGTCATCCACCGCTTTAAAATACGGCTAAGCCAAAGTGTAAGCGACAGCATCAGGCTATTTTTCCTTCAGAGATTTTAATGTCTTATTCAATTCTGTGGTAAGAATCTCTCCTTTCCAGTTGTAAAAAGCATTTTTTTCCTTTTGTCTAACAAGGGAAGGCTGCAGAATATAGTAAAATATAAGACTGGTTAGTCATGTTTGATCTCCAATGTTTTAGGCATCTATGGGAATGATGCTGTAACTGCTCTGTTCATAGAATTCCACGAGGACGCAATTGATTGAGGCACGTTTGAGACATCAGGCAGAATTTAGATCCAGATCTCCTATGGCTGAATTGACTAGAGCTAAACCTGTAATTGCAGCATGAGTACAGAGCAATAATGACAAATAATTACTGTTTGTGAAAGGGAGATAAATATAATTTCCTATCTGCTATTAGTACACATGCTACCATTGTCTTGTGTGCTGTGGTTAGAAGGATCTTTTAATCTTTACTCCTCTAGACTGGGAGATTTTGAAGTGCCTTTATAATCTAAAATTCCTTTTGACTTTTTTCTACTTCTGTTCACAAACAACTTCTGTTGTCATGGGTATCTAACACAATTCTCTGCAAAGACTCATAATCCTGATACTCATTTAACAGAAGAAACAGGTAAGTGTCACCTGTGTATATTGTTCAAGGCTCATTTCCATCCTAGGGTCAGAAATAGTGGTTTTTCCACAGCAGATAGTATAGAAAGTGCTGGTTTTAGCTTCTATAATCAAGATAAATACAACTGCCTCTTGCCATGCACCATATATTTTCCACATTATAGTAATGGATGCACTGCTGCCACCTGCTATGTCAGGACTTCCAGCTAATTGGAATAAGTTATGTGTGTTCCAGTTACTCTTACGGTCTATAAAAGGCTGCTTTGTCCTAAACTAGATAATAATTTTTGATGTATTTCCTTATGGCAGCAGATATTGCTGTACTCTGGTGAGAACTGTTGTTTTTCACAAACACAGGTGTTTTCTGCACAGATTATGGCTTTAGAGATGATTCTTTCTACTGAGTTTATGCTAAGGCACAGCACTTGGTGTAGGTGATATGACCTAAATTTAAGTGCAGTAAATCCTTGAAAGGGACACGAATAGACATGGTTAAGACTGTACCATCCACTCATGGTTGCTGGCTGAAAAACCACTACGTGCCCTGTTGCTTCAGCCTAGAATCTGCGGTAGTTTCTGAAAAGCTGGAAGAAGGGTTCAGGCCATGTGAATCAAAGGTGAGGTAGCTGCAAGGGTAAGAAGTTCCTCTGAGTGTGCAAGACAGGCTCTGTGTGGTGTGGTTCGCTTGACCTGTTACGAGTGGCGGATCTACCGCTCTCTTAGCTTCATCCAGCCGCGTGGAAATAGTCCCCAGGATCTTCGAAAATGCCTGACCTTGTTCTGTGTTTTCTCTGAATTTCTCTGTATTTTTTTGTTTTCTCTGTGGTTGCAGTCTTGTCTTAAGGTGTAACTGTGACATCAGAAATCAGAAAAGTGGTACTTTTAGGTGAAGTTAATTATTGTAACAAAAATCTAATTTGATTTGGTACCTGATGGTTGCAGTCGAGGTCTACGCTCATTTAACGAGAGCTGGAACTGTAAAACTACCAGAGCATAGTGTGCACAACTTTTAAAATAAATTTCCCTATAGCAAGTGTTTTATTACTTCTAAAAGATACCAGACTCCTGTATTTTAATTATTCTTTAACACTCAGGGTTGCAGATTTGGCATGACAGAGTAACAAAAATGTTGAAGTGTGTGTGATCCATTGTTGCTCCTATACTCGATCTGTAGCGCACAAATTTCATCTCTGTCTTCTACTCTCAGAGAGTAGAAGTTCTTGCTTCTTCCACTCTGGTGCCTCGTCTGGACCCACATATCAGCCAATGAGAGGCCCAGCTGAAGCTAGAGGTTACATTCTGTAAACCTTCATCTTTCTTGCTTCAAAACTAATTCAATGGTCTCTTTTCTTGCTCCATTGTCCTCCTCAGCTCTTCCAACCTATTTTTTCAGGTGAGATGGTTAGGTGATAGCAATGGTATCCTCAAGCTTACAGCCAGTGTAAAAGACAAGCTAGCTGCTTTGTAAAAGAACAGAATAGTATATGCTTGTATGCCATAAAAACATGGTAAAATGTGAATTTGTACTTTAAAAAGTGTTTAGTATGTTTTTGCCCTTGTGATGGCAATAAGAAGAAAAATGTCATTACACTGGGTAAAAAGTGGTAAAAGTCTTTTTGCTATAAATCTCTTTTGTACCCATCCATATCCCATCTCAACATCATGACAGTGCCATATAGCGTTAGTTATGGCTGAATAGTGAAGGGAGCCTTCAGAAAACCATTTTCAGTTTTAGAGGCTACTTGTGTCATGAAGAAAACTTCTGTGCTAACTGCAAGTGAAAGTATTTGCTACTGTTCTGAGTATATTCATCAGTTCATTGGAGAACAGTTTATTTAAAATTTGTGTTTTTGCCAAACGTGCAGGTTCTTTCGAGATCTCTATGATGTTAATGCTGCTCATTTAATAACACCCTTTTTACGTATAAATCTATATGAAATGTATGGAATATCTGAAATGAGTAAGTTTATGTATTTCATCAACATGTATTGCTTTACAAAACACTGGAAGATAAACCTATGTGCTTTTTTTTCCTAAACATATCCTAAAGCTATCTCTCTTAAACCTGTAAATTAAGTGAACGCACAGAAGGACAGGTGCAGGTTGGTGAAACAGTCAGTCTTGTTGGTTCAAGAATACACTAACTAAATGCAAATGTTATGTGTTCTTTTTTCTCTTATCCTGCATACGTACTGTCTGGTGACTTCCTGTGGAACTGTAACTTCGATTGAGTGTTGGTTAGTGTTCTTAGTAGATACTTCGTGTCTGAAAACCTGATAAGACAATTAATTCTTTTAAGGAACTAGGAAGCTAAGTGCGGGAGACATCTTAGCAAGACTGGTACAGCTAATTAATTGGTAGTCTAGCTGGTCTTAGCTTTTTGGTACAGTAGGTTTTGTCACATATAAATGTTAGTAGAAATAGGAACTAGCCTGTGATTGACAGTGTCTTGACTGTGTAATTAATCATTTTCCTTTAAATGTGTGTTAATTAAAGACTTAGTTCTTTTTAAGAAGACTGAAGGAACTGAGAAATGCCCTTTGACTATGATAATCTCTTAAACTTGTAATTTAAAGTATCTAAAGCTAATAATAGTTTTTCCTTCAAAAGACATTTGCCAAAAAGGAGGAATCTGGCTCAATTAATTAATCTCTGGTCTTGCTGAGAGCAGACTATGTAGACTTGGAAGACTGAGAGTCGCAAAGCCTTGTCTTATGCTGAAACACAGTACACACCATTTGCAGAGGAGTTTGGGTTTGAAAAACCTACATTCAGGCTTCTCTTTCTCAAGGATTTTTTGGAACCATTTTCACCAGGAAGGAGTTGGGAGATAAAGATTAAGAAAGGCATATAAAATGATTAGGTTCTCTTGTCTCTTCCTCTGCCTTTCCATCTGCAAACGTAGAAAAAATTACTGTAGTAAATCACTAAACATTCCTCACCTCATTACCTGAATTGGGGAAACCTTGAGTTGAAAATCGGTTATTGTAATTAGGTGGATCAGTAAATGCCTCCTCATCTGTATTTTTTTCCAGTTCTATTCCAGTTTACCACATTTTGTTCCTTCGTTTCTTTCTGTAGTCCTTTGCAGTCTATAATTGCCAGGGATTGTGTTTTTCAGCACCAGTTTTCTCATGATGGCACTAGGAAAAGCTGTGGCTCAAGAAATTATTCCTGTCTGAGGAAAGGTGGGCTTTTCTACAAGACCCTGAGGCGTATTACTGTCAAAAGATTCATTCAGTTAATCCATGTTCTGTGATTTAGAATTCTAATGAGATCTTGGTTATTCATGCAATAGTTATTCATAGATTCTCTTT
>NW_010394302.1:0-3295 GCF_000710305.1 Buceros rhinoceros silvestris
TGTGCCGGCTGCGGGGCAGCTCCGCTCGGCGATTCCACATAAAACGTAGTTCACATAGAAATCTACAAAAGGAAGGATGTGAACCTAGCCTAAAGGTGAGGTTCTGCCGCATTCAGGGGGTGAGATGGGATTTCCTAGCGGCATGAAGCTCCTACAATGAAGTCTTACACTGTGTAAGGCAGAGGAGTTGAGCGCATCAAGCTCTACATGGTATCCTGTGAAACTGGACGTGCTAAAATTAATGCTAGGGATATCTGGTTAATTTAAAAAGCCAAAGCAACACTTCCTTATGTTAAAATAAATACCCATAACTGTATGGAGATTACTCATTCTCCATGTAGATTTGCTAACTATGACAATTTTCACAGCCAAGACTTCTTAAACTTGCATCTGGGTTTGGGTTTTTTTTCACACCTTACCACAAACACACAGAAATTCTAAAATCTTGTGAGCCAAATCATGGAAAACCTATTACACTTAACAACTTGCCTTTACGCCATTGTAGTTTGATGTCACTTTCCCAATTTCCTCTATATTCTTTTCTAAAATGAAAAATTGTCACATTCATTTTAGGAGCTGAACCATGCATTTTGAGAACTCCCTCTTTATTTCTGTGCATTTTGGGACACAGCTTTTGTTTTAGCCAAACCAAACTATGCTTTGGAATATTTACCTCATAAATATTATTGTCCAACTTCTCTTTTTTAGCTTCTATCACTGCTGCAGGAGAACTGTAGGGTGTAGCTCTCGGTGTTACGCTGCTTTGAGTTTGATGGAATGCAGTCTGCAGCCCTTAGGCCATTGGCTGAGGCAACAGCTTAGCCAGCAGAGATGATGGCTGAGGACCTGTGCAGAGTGAGTGACTTCCCGGTGACGGAATAGGGCCAGGGCTGGCCCTGGGAAATTAGGGCCACCAGCATAACTTCATGTCTTAGAAAAAAGTGCTCAAGACTACACAAAAGAAAAATGTGAGGACTCAGTTGCTACGTTTTTTTTTAAAGGCTGTGATAATTTAATTTTAATTCTCTTGAAGTAGATTGGATTTTTCTTTCTTTTTCCTTCTTTTTTAGCTTTTTTTTTTTTTTGGTATGGTATTTCCTTTCCGGCTTTTCTCGGGGGAAGGAATGAACACTGGGGAGAATAGCTGAACTGTCTTTCTCTTCCTAAAAGCCTGAAGTAGGCTTTCAGAGCCATTGGCCCCAAATCAAATGCAATGTTTTAAAATTTGCTGTTCTCCAGTAATAGTCAAACCTGTATTGTATAATACAAAAATTATCAGTACAGGAGATCCCTTCTCAAACTGCTCTTCCAATTAAGTAAACCTGTAGTTAGTTTTAATGTCAGAAAGCTTCCAGTCTTAATGATGGGGGTAAAAATTGAACCGTCCTTCTCTCCCTAGCATTTGTGATACCTTAGTTTGTTAAAGAATATAATTTATTATTTAATTTAATTAAGTACAAATAAAGCAACATTTTATTTGGAAATTAATTATAGTGAAAATATGTAACACTTATGCTTAATGCTTACAAGGTTGTGTTTTGTGGCTGTTAAATTGTTTCCTAAACATAATTGTTAATGCTAGATCAGCCGACCAAATGTTTTCTGTGAGGCTGAGCATCTTTATCTCTTAATCTGAAAGATTTTATAAGCCATTTTTATTTTGTTGATTTGCAAAATGGAAAAAGGTTATTAATGCTTAAAAAATGTGAAAGGAATAATAATGCTGATCTGTTTACAATACATCTCATCACAAAGTGCTTAATAGAGAGAGAAGATAAGGTTAGAGAAAAAGATGGTGCATATTTTAAGAAGTATAGATTATTCCTTCTTATTTTATCCAATCTGTTTTTAAAAGTGCCACATATTTTGGTATTTAGTAACATCATTTAAATACTAACAGGTCTTTTCCCAAAGTACTGCATACATTTTTGGGTGAAATTCTAGAAAATACCAATTTTTGCTAAAACTGTAGTCAGTGAAGATGCTGCACTTGCTGAGAGATACTGTGTTCCTGAAAACCAGTCTTCATAGAAAAAGAAAATCATAGAATCATAGAATACCAGGTTGGAGAGAACCTCAAGGATCATCTGGTCCAGCCTTTTTTGGCAAAATCCAGCTAGACAATGTCCACTGCTCTGCTCACCCCACATCAACTGAGCAGATTATTTTGTCACAGAAAGCAATCACATTTCTCAAGCATGGTTAGTCCATTTAGTTAGTTCATTTTTCCCAATCACGTGCTTCAGTTGACTTGTGATAGCCCCCAGGAGGAATTGTTCTGTCACCTTCCCAGGGATTGAAATAAGACTGACGGGCCTATAATTTTCCGAATCCTCCTTTAAGCCCTTCTTGCAGACATTAGCCTTCTTCCAGTCTTCTGGTATGTCCTCCAATCTCCACTACTTCTCAGATATTATGGAAAGAGGCCTTGCAATGATGTCAGCTAGTTTTCTTAACACCCTTGGGTGGATAATGTCTGGGCCCGTCAATTTGTAAGAGATCAAGCTCCTGTAATAGTTCACATACCAACTCTTTTTTCACTGATGGTAGGTCTGTGTTGGCATTGACCTGGATTTTTTTTTCCAGGGGCAGGGTAATAAACCTGAGACCCCGTGCAGCCTTGAGCCATCAGGCTCATAGGCAACAGCCCAGAGAGAACTTACCAGAGCTGTTACCGACTGCTTTAATGTGGATAAGATCCCCACTAAACAAACAAACACTGTTGATGATAAAGTCATCATAAAACAAGACAAAATTCTGGTATGGTTTATCTGCTTCCCAAATCATTCGTGTCTGGCATAGGTTATACACTTGTTATTTCTTCTAAGGAGGCACCTGGCTTGTTTGGACACTGAAAGTGTAGTAATTATGATATGAAATCTTGACATCCATGTAGTATAGCTCAGCTGCTAATGGATATCCCTTTATAAATTGTTGAAATCATGAGCTCTAACTGCTGTGTGACAAGGTACACTTCAGATGTCAGATGCAGAAGATGCTGGTGTGCTTCTAAGTAGCATCTAAATATGCAGAGAAAACCCAAGTCAGGTTGTCATCATTTCAGTGTTTATGAGTTTTAAAAGGGCCTCTGCTTTTTAGTGCTACTTTTAATGATACAAGCTCTATGTCTCAGAGGTATACTTCTCCCTCCCCCTTCTGTGATCTTGCGGTTTGATCTAGGGTGTGTTTCTGGGTGGCTAGGATTATGTGTCTGGCGCTTCATTCTTTCATCATGGCTTGGCTTAGCAAATGAAGATCTGGGAAGGGCTTTTCCCAAGCTCCCCGCAAGCGCTGA